>NW_025110341.1:183571-434712 GCF_011392965.1 Frieseomelitta varia | reverse complement strand
ATATATTTTTATATCTTTTTAACTGATAAACTAAGACTCTGCATTCATTGTTCAAGGACTAACAAATTTACAGATTTCCTTGTTAATACTCGTCAAAAAGTTCTAAGTTTCTCAATTAATATCTACATCTAAGAACCTCGATTCTAACGCGTGTAATTAGTCAACGATATTTTAACTATATTTCGTATAATATCGAGCAACCATATATTGTAAATTGTCACTACCTCGAGTACGAATTCTCACAAATCACATAAAATATTTTCAAGTACATATTTCTGGTGCCCAATTCCACTTGCGATTTGTCGTTTCATACCCAGTAAGACGTTCGGAATTTCGATATATTTTTATATCTTTTTAACTGATAAACTAAGACTCTGCATTCATTGTTCAAGGACTAACAAATTTACAGATTTCCTTGTTAATACTCGTCAAAGTTCTAAGTTTCTCAATTAATATCTACATCTAAGAACCTCGATTCTAAAGCGTGTAATTAGTCAACGATATTTTAACTATATTTCGTATAATATCGAGCAACCATATATTGTAAATTGTCACTTCCTCGAGTACGAATTCTCACAAATCACATAAAATATTTTCAAGTACATATTTCTGGTGCCCAATTCCACTTGCGATTTGTCGTTTCATACCCAGTAAGACGTTCGGAATTTCGATATATTTTTATATCTTTTTAACTGATAAACTAAGACTCTGCATTCATTGTTCAAGGACTAACAAATTTACAGATTTCCTTGTTAATACTCGTCAAAAACTTCCAAGTTTATCAATTAATATCTACATCTATGTTGAATCACAACGCGAAAGAGCGCGACCTTTACACTATGGAACAACATCCGCGATTGCAGAGCCGCAAGGAATTAGCTACCTCAGGCTCAAACAAATTACCTAACTCGCCGAGAAACCTTTCCAAACACCTTCGTTACACCGATAGCTACTCGGTTTCGTCGACTTTCTCGGGAGGCCCTTACAGGTCCGCCGAGGTATTTCGTTCCGCTCAATCGACGGCGAAGAAAGTTGCGCGAGCGGCGCAAGTTTCGACCATGTAACGCGAACGAGCGGTAACCATTTGACGCGGCGGTGTCGTAACCGCAAGAAGGCAGCGATGCCTCCTCTCGTCGATGGAGAAATCCCCGCCGAGACTTATAATAATGCATCGTGTTCCGTTACGGACGAGCCTCTTCTCCGCACGGCGGAGGTAAACGAGTTATAGTGGCTCGCGTTCGCTATAACTTTCAGAGGAAGATGGCATAGTCGTGGCGAACGGCGAGCGAGAGAGCCTCTAAGGTAAAGGCCGTTGCACTCACGGCATCGCTCTCTCCCCGAGACTTTCTTGGTCCTCTCTTCTTGCATAGCGGTACTTACACGCTCCTCTCTCTCTCTCTCTCTCTCTCTCTCTTTCTGTTTCTTTTTTTCTTTCTCTCGTTTTATGTATATATATATATATATATATATATATAGATATAGATATTTATATATGTACGTAGCATTCACGACGGGGTGGCATACTTGTTTCCCTGATGGTAATGGTGTGTCACGTTGCGGCACATTGTGCCGCCTCGGGAATCGACAATGACACATCAATTTGGCCTGGCGAACGGAATACGTGCACTCGCGTACGCGTACAACAGCGTTTCCCCGCGACCTGATGGTAACGTTCTCGCGAGACACCACGAGGTGCTTCGATGAGTGAAAATTATAAAGAACAACGCGGGAAGAATGAGTGATTCTATCGATGGAAAATGGGATAACACGTTTAGAAATGTTTTACGTATGTACGTTGTCTAGGAGTTGCGGAGGTAGTATATCGAGAGAGAATTAGACGTTGCCAGAGATGATCTACAACGTCGTTCGAAGACTGAATTTATAGTTATCAAGGCTCTATGTATTGAAGAATTGAAGGGTGCTTGCTTGACCATTGCTGAAGATAACACCTTTGTAGACTTTAACTTTCACACTGAGAATTTAAACCTCTCGCGCTGGAATGACATGCCACGCACGTCGAGGATTTTTTGTCCTAACATTGCAATATTTTCTCAGTTTTAAGTATATTTAAGTACTACCCAGGGAAAACAAATAATAAATTTATTACTTGTCAATAATTTCTATCCAGTGATATCGGTACCGACGAGTTCAAAAAGAGAGCGACGAATTATTGTACATACAGGTTTTGGTCACTCGTTGTGGTCAGAAATCAGTTGCCAGCGCAAGTGGTTAAAGAATCGTCGAGGGACGTACTATCTCTGAGAAATGAATGGTTATATCGACGGAAAGTGAAATAATGCGTTTAGAAAGATTTTATGTTGTCTAGGATTTTCAGAGGTAGCACGTACACGTTGAGAGAGAATTAGACGTTGCCAAAGGTGAAGTATGATGTTGTTCGAAGTAATAGCGTTCGACTCGACTGGTCGAGGACTGGATTTATAGTTATTGAGCTTTCACGTTGAATAAGTACCGGTGACGCTAAGGTCGTGAGCGATTGTTCAACTCTGTGTAAAAGTTTAGGCTATAATTTTTCGGTGAGAGATGAGATAACGCGTTTGAAAAGATCTCGCGTCATTTAAAATTCTAAAAAACAGTTGTCAAAGGTGAGGTATGATGATGTTGTTTGGTGTAACAGCTCGTTCGTGGATTTTGATAGGTCGAAGATTGAATTTGCAGTTGAAGTATTATTAGACCTGTTATAAGAGTGCTTATTTGACTCTTGCGAAAGATAAACTAATGCACAATTTTAGACTTTGACCTTTACACTATAATCGAACGAGTTGAAGATGCACGATCTTGCACGTAAGTTTATTTTTCTTTGTTGAGAGGATCATGAATATATATCGGTAATACTTTTTCTCATAGAAATGAAATTTTTAAAAGAGTAGCGTCGATGAAATTGATTACTTAAATGTTTTAGAAATCACTGAAAGAAACTGAATATTATTTGATTTAATCTTAAAACAAAGCTAGTTATTTAATTTACATTTGATATGCTGTTACGCTTCTCAAGATCCCTTATATAATCAGGCAACGAAAACGACTAATAGGATCGAAGCATAACTAATGAATCAAACTCGTATTTCCACTTAATAAATAATAAATTCAGGCTCGACGAAGAGTTCAAATTGTATAAAATAGACACGAGACAGTCGTAATTTTAAAATACGAATATTTTAATTCTGAGGAAGCCATGCTCGTCCAATCGTCTGCATAAATCAAACATTTCCAAGACTATAATTATCTAAACGTCTTGCTAAAAACAAGTTTAATTTACGAGTACCACGTAATCTACGAATTACATTCTCTTATAATTATAGTCAGACGCAATGAGACCTCAAACTTCGTCAAACGAAGGTACCAGAGAACGGTTAACAGTATTTCAGTAATTGCCACAAAGAAACCACACGACAGAGCTTGAAAACTGACTTAATCTCACTTACCAGAGCCCATTTAGCACAACGCTCGACAATTTAATTTAAATTTTCAAGAATCCTCGCGATCCGCGTAACAAAAACAAGATTAATCAGCAAGATTAATCAGAATAACCAATGAATCAAACGATCGCGAACTCTCGACGACACGCTCTCCCGTACGATGTAATTGTTATTACAACAGGTTTTCTTCGCCGATGGAATCGTCTTGGATCGAATAACTCTAGTACGTATATACATACGTGTAAATTACTACGCGACCGCGGTATAACGACCCAATGCCATCCATTCAGCTAACTTTGTCCTGTCGCCTTCTCCGGAACGATTCAAATCGACCACCGAGCCCATTCAATTTACGCGACTACTTATCCTCCAACCGTTTCCACCTCGTCGTCTTTCCGCGATTTTACGATTGCTTAGCGTATCACGCGCCCGTTTATCCTTGCCAACCGGTCTTTCCATCGGTTATTTCCACTCGCGATCACTCCATCGAATCCATTAACCTACTTCAACCAGTTCTTACACCAGCTCCGGCTGCTCTCCGTAACCATCAAACATCACCCTCCGCCGATCCTGGTGATCTCGATCTTTTCTACTGTGGCAACTAACAGAGAGACAGACCGGTGTATGAACGTCGAACATACTCGTAATACTCTCACTTTTTCCACCACGTGTTCGAGCGTGCCACGAGCTACGTGCTTACCCGTTCGTTAACCTGTTCTATCGAACGGTCTCAACCCTACGAGATTATTTTAGTCACGAATCTCGAAGAGATTACACGCTCTGACAGCTGAAGAAACTATATTCAAACTATATTTTCGATATTTCGAATTTTCTACAATGTTTGCACGTCTCGAGATTTTAAATCTTCAATAAGTACGGGCACTTGATGGGTTTCGAAGTCTTGAAAGCTTCGGTAAACAGTGTCTTATATATAAGATATGCAAGGAAGTGGATGCAAGAAGATGGTAATATTAGATATTGAATATATATCAGGTTTCGAGACTTTGCAAGGCATTAGAAACTGGTGAGATATCTAGCACTTGCAAAATGTGTTGAGAAGTTGTAGCACTTATCAAGATTCTAGTACTAGTACTTTCAACTCCTCCATTCTAGATCCAGTACTTTCAACTCTTCTATTTTAATTCTTCCATTTTAGATCCAGTACTTCCAAACTCTTCCATTCTAGATCTAGTATTTTCAACTCTTCCATTTTGGAGCTAGAACTTCCAATTGTTCCATTCTAGATCTAGTATTTCCAACTCTTCTATTCTAATTCTTCCATTTTAGATCCAGTACTTCCAAACTCTTCCATTCTAGATCTAGTATTTCAAACTCTTCCATTCTAACTCTTGTATTCTAGATCCAGTACATTCAACTCTTCCATTCTAGATCCAGTACTTTCAACTCTTCTATTCTAATTCTTCTATTTTGGAGCTAAAACTTCCAACTGTTCCATTCTAGATCTAGCATTTCCAACTCTTCTATTCTAGATCTAATATTTCCAACTCTTTTATTCTAATTCTTCCATTTTAGATCCAGTACTTCCAAATTCTTCCATTCTAGTATTTCAAACTCTTCCATCCTAACTCTTTTATTTTAGATCCAGTACTTCTAACTCTTCCATTCTAGATCTAGCATTTCCAACTCTTCCATTCTAGATCTAGTATTTCAAACTCTTCCATTCTAACTCTTTTATTCTAGATCCAGTACTTCTAACTCTTTCATTCTAGATCTAGCATTTCCAACTCTTCCATTTTGGAGCTAGAACTTCCAACTGTTCCATTCTAGATCTAGTATTTCCAACTCTTCCATTCTATATCTAATCTTTCCAACTCTTCTATTCTAATTCTTCCATTTTAGATCCAGTACTTCCAAATTCTTCCATTCTAGATCTAGTATTTCAAACTCTTCCATTCTAACTCTTTTATTCTAGATCCAGCACTTTCAACTCTTTTAGTCTAGATCTAGCACTTCCAACAGTTCCATTCTAGTATTTCCAACTCTTCCATTCTAAATCTAGTACTTTCAACTCTTCCATTCTACATCTAGTATTTATCAAGATCACAGATTCAAGAGTCACAACTGAAAACCTTCAGGACGTGAAAGATTCAATATTCCAGATTCGTCTCGAAAAAATCTCAAAAATGTCAAATGTCGAATCGTTCAACGAATTCAACGAACGAAACTTGCGACTAAAGCTTCTTGCCATTTATAAGACACCACGCACGGAGCGAATCCAATTTTTCATCGCCCTCGAAGGCGTAGGTATTCCAAGAGATTCGAGATACTTCAAAGCGATCCCTTTGCACGTAAGCATGCCGCAATTCCGCCACGATCGTGTTTCGAAAAATGTTCGTGCCAGCGCGAACCTTATCGACCCTATCGCGGAACCTTTCCGGTAGCTCCCGTTTCTCAGGCTCTGATTATCATTTTTACCGCACGCACACACTCGGCCTGTTCCCCTATTCGTTGCACGGGGATCCTCCCGTGGCGTTTCGCGCGTATGAGTGCGTAACAGTATCCAAAGCCACCTACTTACACCTGCGAGGCTGCTAGTCGTTACGGGCTACGTACCTGGCGTAAGAGCGCGTCGTACTGTTTCTTTTACGATACGCGCGAGTCGTATACTCTAGGTTTCACGTTTGCTTCCTAATGAAACCGATGGAAATAACGCGAATCAATCAGACCAGTTGCTGTAACTGTTCTTCGTTTAACTACTTGCGCTGGAATAACGTGCCACGCACGTTGAGAATTTTTCCAAATTGTTCCAAAATTGCAATATTTCCTCAGTTTTAAGTATATTTAAGTATAACCCAGGCAAAACAAATAATAAATTTATTACTTGTCAATAATTTCTATCCAGTGATATCGTACCGACGAGTTTAAAAGAAAAAGAACGCGACAAATTATTGTACGCGGTTTGGTCACTCGTTGTGGTCCGCAATCAGTTTGCCAGCGCAAGTGGTTAAAGAATCTCGATCAAACTGGAGATTATTTTGAATATCCATTTCAAAAATTAAAATTTAATAGCTTCTAGATTACTAAAATTTTCACTTCTGAACTTGAGTATTTTTCGTTTAAAATTATTACCATTTCGAAGACTTTTCTTTTTAGGAATTATTTCTCAATACAACTTTTATTCAAAATCCGGATAAAAAAGATGTGGAAAAATAAGCTATCGAAATTTAGTAATAACCAATAATAAATTGCTAACAATTCTTTTTTCACATTTTCACAGGTTATTTCAAGCATCGTACAGACGAACGTTCAGAATTTAATCGATGCCAGACAATTCCCTCTGGCTGTTTCGCTTCGTGGCTAGAAGACGAGAAAAATTACGCGATAAAGGCTCACCACATGTGCATGTAGTGCATTCTAATTGCGATCTCTCAAACGGTAGTTTGTTACTTTATTGTAAAGGCGACCACATTATTCGAGACGTGAATAACAGTATTCAAAGCCGCAGTCCTTACAGTTGAGAACCACGCTGTCTTGGAGAAAGAAGCTCTCGCCTCTGTGTCTAGACACAGGATCGATAGAACGTTGCTAAGATTCACAGCAATTCACAAAGGACACAGAAAATTTCTTAATTTACTTTTTCTTGAAACGAAGGTTAATCGATATTTTTACAAATCTCGTTCCATTGTTCAGGCAATTTCTCAATCAACGATTTTTCCTTTTATTTCATAATTAATTTCGCTTTAGTCGATTCGCATCGAGCTAACAATCAAGTTTGATTGAACAATCAATTCGAACTTCAGGAACAAATATTGGAATTTATCGAGCGGAGTCAGTATGCAGAAGTTCATTTAATCGGTAACTAAAATTTCACACCGATGAAATGTAACTTCACTGTGACACAACTTCAAATAATATGAAAATAATAGAAAATGGATGCTTAGAATCGAGCAGAAAGGAAGAATTTAAAGCCGGATAAAAAAATTCGCAGCGATATGGCCGCTCGAGTCGTTGAATCCAGGTGATTCTGCCGATACACATGGAACCTTTACACGCGTTAGGTAAGAATTATTCGTGTCACGTGTTAATCTCGGAGCACTAATCACGGAACCTTTCTCAGGGCTTAATTAGCATCTCAATGCTGGCCGTGCATTAACCCGTGAACTTTGCTCCACAAGAAGAAACGTGAAAGCAACGTAAGAAACAAGAGAGATCCTCTGATTCTCTATAAATCATCGATTTTAATAAAAATTACGTATAAGTAGAAATTGTTTTAGCGCGTAATTTTTCACGTGTTGAAAAATCCATATTAGGGAGATGAAATATAGTCGAAGACCAAGTGTTTCGAATTTTTTGAGATACTCGACACGTAAGAGCTTTGAAATGGTAGAACTATATTCTTTCTTAATGAAAGAAGCCTTGCGAGTAGATACGCACCTGCAACAGTCATTCATATATGTACCCGTACATACGTACGTACGTTCACACATGTGTAATATTTACCGCAGATAGGATATGGTAGTGGTAGTAACCACATGCTACGGTCACGCATATCGTTTCATTCTAGCTGAATTCATCGATAGTGCACATGCACACCGTAGTACACAAAGAATTCATTATTGAAATTAATCCATGATATATCGTTCGTCAAATCTCCTATTAATAAATTGCAGACTTTTATGCGTTTATAGAAAAATATTCACAGAGAACGCAGATTTTTCTACCTTAGAAAGTTTTAATTATATTCTTAATTATACTTTTAATTATATTATATAAAAATATCTACAGAGAATGCACATTTTTCTACTGTAGAAAGTTTTATTTAATTATATTCTTAATTATATTATATAGAAAAGTATTTACAGAGACTGCACATTTTTCTACTGTAGAAAGTTTTATTTAATTATATTCTTAATTAATATTTGTAATTATATTCTTGAAAATAATACCTGCAGTCTACTTATTAACTTTTAAAGGACCGGTATTTCTTCACAAAAATAGTGGTTCTATCTATATACAACGTACACGTTGTGTAGTATTTAAAATATTACGATCTTTTTCAGATTTAATATATTTAAGCTTTAAATATTAGTATAAATCTTTATCTCATATATGTACTATTAATATATTAGTAACCTACCTTAGTATCCATTAATAACATTTATAATGTTTGAATGTATACGAAAGAGATATCAATTATTACTATTAATTTTATTTCTTTTCATTCACGTAAATATTCCGTTAAAATACCGTGCGCTTCTAATTTTTTATTCATTTCTTTTCCACGCTCGTTAACACAGCAAACTTTATTCATTACGTTAGCACTCTATTGATACAACGTAAAAACTCTATTGATACAACGATGAGGGAGATGCTGTTTAAAAATCGTTCTACGTCTTCATCGCGTTTCGGTTAACCAAGGTTCTTTATGAAAGGAACGCATCAAACGCAACATCGATCGGACTCCTCGCGATTGCGTGTATCATGCATCGTGTTCAACTGCGCACTGTATCAGCGTTGAGTATTGTTCGAATAGTTTTTATTTAAGGAAAAACAATATTCTCGGTACTCTGTATGTTTCTATTACGCAATGCAGTTTCTCGATTAATCAGTTTTATTATCGTCAAGTAATTGAAAAACGAAATAGTATTGGTAAATTGAAAACAAAATAGTATGGTAAATTGAAACTGCATAAAATGTATAATGTGTACTGCATAATGTAATATGTATATTAAATATCCGAAATACAGCGTTTACTAAAATATTCAGTATGTGAAACAAATAGTTACCTACTCTTTTAATGTTTTTTTATATATTTTATATATATAATAAAATATATATATATTATTGTATGCTATGTAAGTTGGTTTTATATCATACTATTTTGGTATTTTTGTATTTATACTCTAAGAAGATTGTACGGAGAATGAGAAGGAGCGGAAATTGTAACCCTAAGGGAAATCAATAAAAAACCTATCTATCTATCTATCTATATATATATTAATTATATATTTATTCGTAATCTAATTATTATCTATTTTCTTCAACGATTGTAGAATAATACGAATTTAGATAAAATTACAAAGTCTCTTTGCTTTAAAAAATTCAAACAAATAAATTTGATTAACCTTCTGTTGAATAATTTTCATTTGTTCGTAATTTTGTTCTTTATACGAAATTACGTTATATGATTTTTACTCAACACTGCATTATGCATCGCATGCCCGTGTAACCATGTCGTTACACCGGCCATTGCAGTATTTTATACGGGAACAGAACAAGTACATAGGTACAACGTTCACGAGACTTTCCTCAGACAACAGGTAGACCTCGAACTCGGTAGGCGGAAAGCCTACAACTCGTGGGATTGGGCAACCATGATGCACCTTGATAACCGTGCTTAAGTGTAGAACGAATATCGACCAGAGAACGAGAAAGGAAAAAAAAAAGAAACCGTGGAGGAACAACGAACCGTGAAAAACGATCGGTCGATCGAATCGAATCGGTATTCGAGCGTTTGCTGATGAATAAAGAAGAGAGGTTATCGACACCTGTTCTGTTCCTCGTATAGCTACAATGAACACTTGGAGCACAATAGAGTGCTGGTCATCTAGCTATCGATTGTTCGAAACGACTGATTGTGCAAACGCTTTGTTCTTCATTTTTTACCCTAACTATACAATTAGGAATTTCCTCGTTAAATTAGTTTGAAAAATATTGCACGTACAAGAAGCAATATCAATTGAAGAAGGATAAAAGATATAAATTTGTTGAAGATGTTTACTCTTAAATATTCGTGAATTTTACAATAACTAGTAGATTGAATTTTTATACAAATTCATATTTTTGCGAGAGTAACTAAAAAAGAAAAACAGGTTTGACATAGTACAACAGATTATTTTGAATGTTTTATGTAATTCCTTTTTACACATTTTGAATATTTCATATATTTTTGTACATTACGTGAATTCTATAACCTTTCAATTCTTCATAAATGCATAAAAATCCGCAATGTAAATCAGTATTCCTAAAACGTTCGGGAAGATGAGAAAAACACGTGCCCTAGGTCACATGAAAATACAGCCTCGGTGATATATAATTGATTGACGGCCCGATGAATATTAAAATATGTATATAACTTTCTCTCAAATGATTTCATATCTATCATATAGATTTAAATAAATTGTCCTTTTCTTTTCTAATTCTTTCTCATTAATAAAGATATTTCAATCTATTTTACAATGAAAAAATGTAGTAAGTACTTGGACGTTGCAAAATTATAATTTTTAATGATAGACGTTATACGAGCCCAACAAACCTGTACACGCAAGAAAAGGATTGTAATTCGCATTTAAGTAAGATCAATCAAATAAGTAAAATTACTTAATGATCTAATGAACCGTAGGCTGGCATTGAGCGATACTTCGAAGTTTCATAGAGACACTAGGAAATAATGGATATATGTTGGAAATTATGATTACAGCGAAATTATGATTTGCTATTTCAAGAAATATCCAGCTATACAAGGACAACGTTAACACCGTTTCCATTCTCGTTTGAGTTGAGAAACATCTCGAGAGAAATAATTTCAATTTTTCTTTAGGTGAAAGATTTACTCGTAACAAAGAATTATATATACATATGTATATGTTTTAAAAATTTAGGAAAAAATGTTTCTTTAATCTCTTAAAATCCTCAGTTGCATATGTGAAATTCGAAATGAGAATACTGAATTTATTTGAGTAGTCCTGACTTTTTATAACTCTGACTTTTTTATAACTCTGGTATCACATGTGTTTTGCTGTTATAAAGCAGAGTTACAGAATTTTCGTGAATATTTCTGAACTAAAATAAAATATATATACAGTGACTCGTGCGAGCCACGATATTTATCCACAATAATTTGCCGATTTTTAATATATTAAAGCAAATATTTTATTTGTTAATAAAAATAATCTCTAAATTTCATTAAGAATTTTAATATTAATACAAGTCATTGTATATACATACATTTATTAAATGATAGGTTAAGTGTAAAACAAATCACACTTCGTATATTATTATATAATAAAATATCACAAAATTATTACCAAAAAAAAATATTATTACTAACAAATTTCTTAATATCCTCTACGATCATTATTATAGCCATATAAAGGTATTTGACCTCCAGTCGAACAGTTATTTAGAATGTCTCATCCCGAAGATTCATGATTAAGCCAACGCTATCGAGTCGCAAAATGCAATAAACATGTTGCTGTATCGACGTAGTCCAACATTCCGACTAGTCTAGCTGGAAAAGCTAGAGGATAAAGAACGAGTCAGTGGCAGGCAACCTGTTATCCAAGAGGAAACAGGTCGAAGAGAAGGATGATGAAAGATACGATGCGTAGCAGCTGTAAAAACAACTTGCTGGAATTAATTGGCTCGATATACGGGAAGTCGTGCTCTGAATTGGGTCGAATTCGTATGGAAGAGAACGGTTTCGACCCCGAGAATTCGTCATGAATAAAGAACAATAGAAAGAAGAACCATCGTTGGTACGAATATTAACACGCAAAAGTATCCGGACGTTGTACTCTCAACAAGATTTTAATCGTATAATTAGCATTAATATCTTTTTATAATTATCGCAGCTACATAAAATAAAATACTGTGTAACTTGATTAAACTGGATAATACGAAGGTTACGAGGAAAGGTTGCGTTACTTTTCTATCGAAAAAAAGTATATTGAGTAACTCTAGTCTAGAGACTTTTAATTCGTGTACAAAGACAACACAGCAAGAGTGCCCTTGTAACACTTAAATAAAAGGTGGATGCGTAATAGCGTTTGAATTTAAATATCGTGGAAAAGCTTGCTCCTCCAGAGCTATTAGATTACGAAAACTTTTAGTATCCCATTTTACATGATAGAATCGTTTTTAAAAGTCAGGTTCTACGGAAATTACGTAACAGGAACCACAGAGACAACCGCATTAGTTTGCACAACGCTAACAACTTACACTTTACTTTGTTGTATTTAAATGGCCGCGACTCAGTTTCACTTTTCTTGTTACATTTGCATATAATACTAGCTAAAATATACACTTTGATTATTTTTATAAATAAAGAAATTCTGCTGTTATCCTAATCTACATTTCCCGCTTCAAATGTCATCCTTTGTTTTTATTCGTGAGAATCAAAAATAATAAAATTAAACGGAATGTTGAAATTAATTATTTAAAATCCGTTCAAATAATATTCACTAAGATATAATACCTATTTCAGATGACATAAGTTTGAAAAGAATGGCTCCTATTCACGTAAACTATATTTCTAATATATTTCCAATTTTTTTTCACGCACGTCATTATCATAAAGCAAATTTATTGGTTAAATGACGATCTCCTTTGTTCTCTTTGACGTGCCAATTTTGAACTTGACACGGACGAATGAAACAAATCGATATGCGATCGATATCGCAACCGTGAACTCGAAAGTCGGCAATTTGACCGCGAGAATGTTACGAGCATGCGCAATGCGGTGGACAATGGACAGCGCGCATCATCGAGCATCGAATCAAGGAAATAGCGCGGGTCCCGTTGAAAAGAATTTCAAAAGCATGACTCACCGTCAGGATTGGTGAAATATCCCCAGGTGGGGGTCGCGGTGGTCGCCGATTGGAGGACCAAGGCCAGAATACTGAGGGCCAAAGCACCAGCGGCGCCTCGCGCCGCGACGGCGCGTTTTTCGCTTCGTTGCGGATCGGTTGTCGTTGTGGCGACCGCCCTTACACCTTGACGGTTGTTCGAATCGGTTGCCATTCTTCATGCCGTTCTCGTGTCTTCGTCAATCTCGTTTGCCACGCAACAATCCAATAAAAAAAGAAAAAACACACTTCCTCCTTTTACTCTCCTTTTACTTCCCTCGTTGTTGTTTAATCTTTCCTTCACACCGATGTATCACACTCTTTGATAAAACCGTAACGATCTATCCCGATGTCCTGTACGTATATGCTGGCAAATCACATCAGTGACAAACATCTCGACGTACTGGATAATCGGATGTCATACACTCCCGGCACGATGTCACGTAACACGATGTCGTGTATGGACAGGCGCGTGCATACACGCAATCGATAGTTCGAGGTGGGAGAAGAAAGAAAAGAAATAGGGAGAGGTGTGTATCGGCTTAGGCGAATTCCACGCTCCGTGTCACTCTTTCTTTCTTTCACCGTCGACGGAGAGGGAAGCATGCTACACCTTTTATATCGCTCGTGTCTCTCTCCCTCACGCTTCCTCCGATTCAGCTGAAACCCTCCTCGCGTATATACGCACCTTACTACCTCGTGGCTCGTAGCCTCTCAGAGACTCGGGAACCGGTTTTTGCGATGCGCGAACCGGCGTTGGCTAAAAATAAAAGCGCCTCGGTTTCTCTCTCTCTTTCGTTACTTCGTTCGCCCCGTCGGTCGGTTTTCTGTCCTCCCCGTACGTGTCTCTTGCTGTGGAGAAGAATCTTCCGGAGGTTACTCTCTCACGAACGTTGTACGCGCGCACGCACCGACAGGATACGTCGAGCGTTCGATTACGAGAGATCGAATCGCGCGCGCGTCGATCAACAATCGCATTCACCACCTGTCATCGCTATTTATCGACGGATCAAGATGGCGTACGAGGAAAATTGCTTCCTGAACAAACTCCAAGCTTTTCACTCCGGCATTCCGGATGCTTCCCCCGGTTGTCCTCGTGTTTCTACGGAATGTTACTCTCACGTCTGCGTTTCTTGCTACGAGCCAGTCGAAATTATTGGACAACTTCTTCGGATCGTGTCTCACGAAGGTACGAGAGCTCGAGAAGGGAATAGGTGGCTCGCTAGGTTAGGTTCGTGCGCGCTGGATGTATACGAACTGCTTGTTATTTACTGTGGTGCTATAGTTATCGATCGTACGAGGATATACCCGGTTCATTTCGTGCCACGTCTCCTTCTACGCGTTTCGTAACCGCTTCAACACACGCTGCGTCTCGCTAGACCTTTATTATCCGCATCGATTGTTCCCCAGTTTCCAATCCAGCTCCGTATCGATCGTTCGATTTAAAGATCCGTCTAGCAGTCGTGCCGTTTCCCGCTCTTTCTCGCGACGCCTTTCGCTCCGAGCGACACTCTCCTTCTCCGGGAACCTCACGCACCGTGTCACTGTGTCACGACGTATGCGGCCCTCGTGTACGCACGCACACGCGTCGATAACAGGTTCTCGATTAAATTCGAACCGCACGGTGTACTCACGATGTTATTGTACACGGCGAACGAAATATGCGTATACGAGAATTTCGTGTTGGGTTTTTCTGGCGTACGTGATTCAACGGTGGGAGGATATGGGGAGGGGGGAGGAAAAAAAAAGAAGTTAACGGAACGACGACGACGACGACGACGACACGTAAACGCGAAAACAGCGACCCGCGAGATGTTTGTACTTGCGTATTCTAGCCGCGCTGCGTGCGTACGAAACAGCGGGAGAGAGAAAGAGAGGGAGAACAAGGAGAGAGAAGAGAGCAAGGGAGACAAGAACAGAGAGAAACAATACGCGTACGCGAGCCTGCGCGCTGCGCGGCATACTGAGGCGACCGGCACCGTCAAGCTGACTCGAATGCTCTCCTCACCGTCGCGGCTTCTCCCTCCCTCTCTCTCGCACCATTTACCGCGGCCACTACCCAACCTTTTGCCCTCTCTTTCTCGCTCTTGCTCTCGCTCGACTCCCGTCCCTTTCTTTCTTTCGTTCTTCCTCCCTCTACACTTGCATTTGCATTGCTGTCGTATGCTTTCATACTCGCCGCGGCCCTGTATGCCCGTTACAATTGCATTCTTGGAATGAAATGCTCTTCAAGCATGCATCTTTTCCTTTTTTTTTCCTTTTTCTTTCACGGTCAACTTGAGCGTCTGGTCGAAAGAATAAATTAGCCAATAATTCGCGGGTCTTCGATGTGACAAATGAAGCGTTAATTTAATTGGTATTTATCGATTGTTAACAGGTCCACTGCTGAAGCGTTTTTGTACATTAGGAAGCATCAGGAGGATATAATTTATTATCTACAGTATTAAGCTTAACTCGGATAGTTTTATCGATGATTTATTGAATGAATGTGAAAGGAAGAGGTACTTATATTTTATTTACTCTTTTTTTTTTTGTAAATTTCTTTTAACAATTTTCTTACGTGATACAGGTTTTATCGCTCGTTTCATTTAACGCTATAAAGGATGAGGCCTTGAAACATTGAATTTAAAACTGGAACGCATTACCACATGATGCGCATGTTTTGGATCTTGAAGTTTTGATGCTGTTGTGCATATTTACATTATGTCTGTAAGTGACGCAAAATCATGTCTCTTCGTGATGTTAATCTTAAAATTTTAAAGTCAAGACAACGGCTTGACATTGCGAATTTATGACTGTCGCGGATCAAAAATGCTCTGGCACATATTTAAGACTATAGGTGTGCTTTACAAGATAGCAAAGCTGTCAGCAATAAGTCAATTCGCGTATTACTTATTTAAAGCGAATGACAACTCCAACTGTTCTAATCTAGAAAGTTTACCGATTGCAATTCATTTGTTTCGTCGTATATTTTAATTTATATTCAGATTATTTTTTATTTGTATTCATTTTACAACACGCGGAGCATGGTTAAAATAGCTGAATCTAAGCTCTAATAAACAATAGATCTATAGTGAAATAACGAAATTAATATAAGGTTTACAGTCGTTGCTCCCTTTCACTCAATTGGAGAAAATGAAAAAAATTTTCGACACATCTGACACGTTATGAGTTTGTTATAAATCGAGAACGAATTACTTTTGCACAGACATTGACAAGTATGAAGATTATATGACTGTGTAATCGCGGAAGTGTAACAATATCCTACATGTTTTACACACAATAAAAAGGAAACGCACTTGCATGCGTGTGCAATGCAAACTGTTATAAGAAGTCAACGTGAGCAAAATACGACAGTGGCATCGTTATTAAATATCACGGCCATTACTCGGGCATCACCTTAAACGCATCTGACTTAATGCGTCAACCATAATCTCGATCCTCTTTCTCCCCCTGTATGCATTTCCAGGAATTTCCGTTCGACTTTAATCGTAATTAATATTACCATATATAATGTATTAACTGGACGATCCGGTTCTCTATCTACCAATGTAGAAACTTTTTAATTCTTTGATTCCAATATCATAAAAATTTAATGATCTCAATCTTCATTTAATCAGTCAATTATTCGTACGTAATATCATATTTAAAATGATTTTCCTATCTTGGAATATCTATATCATACACGTATCATACTATATAATTTTAACAAAATATTTGGCAGTTTTATTCATACTTAATTACTGTATATACCAAAAATTAATTGAGATTTTATTCAATAGCTCACGTTTGAAATAAAATCTTTATATTACAATTTTCTTCTTATTAAATATTTTGTCTTTAGAAACTTAAAAATATTATAATATATTCACAAATATCATTATTGTATTTGTATTACAAATATTATTATTTTGTTATAATTTACAATTATTTTCCTCTTATACTAAAACTCGTCATACGAGTGAACTTTGATATAATTCATAGGCTATTAGAATACACAATAGAGATTAGCCTAAATCTGTAGTAAAGCAGAATACGTGTTGCGGATAAATTAATTACTGTTTTCTCATAAATAATCCGCACTAAGCGATTCCCTTGCGTGGATTATCCTTCGTACGCTCACAACAAATTAACTAGTAATGACGCTTATTCATTGGCACTACGAAGGCGTGGTGAAATTGAACACGCTCGCTTTCAAATTGTACGTAGTTTCCTTTGCAATATCAGAGTGATCAATTTATTGTAAAAACGTTACGTGAAATAACACGTTATTTCACGATTGATCAATTTTGAATGTAATTCATGGCAATATTTGCCAATTATGCTTTGATATGAAAATGCTGAAAAGCTTTCTTTTTTGAGACAAAAATCAACAAAACACAAATAATGAAAGTCAGTAATAATTGTATCGTTCTTTTAAAGATCACATTGGAAATATTTTGAGTTAATTTTGCAACGAGATAAATTTTTAAATGTTTTCTATATCCTTTTGTAGTCTTTGATTGATACAGTAATGTTAATATAGTGATGTTTTAGATCAAAAGATCAAACATTGACAGTGGTCTGCACTACATGTTTATACTACAAATAGTTCAATATACTAATCTTTGCTAAGAAAAACCGAAGCATGTATCGATGCTTTTAAGGTATTAACCATTTCATGAAATAGTAGAGCTCAATTTTGTTGCTGCTGATTTAACATCATACCTATTTTTAAAAGTGAAAATTCCTAAAGGAGAAACTCAAGTAGTATTAGTGCACGATAAGCGGTATCAAGCCATTACGTCAGAACAAAGAATAAACGTTCGTTCAGTCGTAAATTTTTAGAGTACTTAAATAAGAATTTTAGCATTCTTTATAGCCATGAAACATTGCCAATGAATTTGAAACAAAATGTCATTAATATCATTAATGTTCCCATTGATCTATTCTAACAGAATTGGTTCTCCACTTGGTTCAGAATCCAATTTAACTTCCCACCTTTCATGAAGTCATACAAGTTTGAACGATACGTTCCTTGCTCCTTTGTTCGAACAATAAATTCACTCCATGAATAAAGAAGAATGTGTAACATTTATGTTCTTGTTAACTATTTGAACAAAGAAACTTGTTGAACAAACTTCTTGATCGATTTCCTTCTTTCTTACTTCTAGTCGATATAGAAAGTTTCACGTTTCACGCTACAATTCGCCACGATAATTATTTACGATCACGACGATTTTCTATAGTTCCTCCATCATGATAATCAGCAGGCAGAATTTATTTTATTGTTTTGAGCGTGTCTTATTGCAATCTAATTATCGTACATTACACGTTTTCAATTGAATGATTAAATTAATAGAATAGAATGTCGATTAACGTGTTATCGTTACATTTTATTCGAAGAATAACAGTGGTTGTATTAGTGAATTACAAGTTCATACTACGTAATGACCGTAAGTAGCACATTTTGTAGTTCATTCGATAATTAACACGTTCCGTGTGTTGTGTAACTATGTATCCTCAGAAGATGATAGAGAATAAGATCTTTTATTGATCTTAAAGGAAATATTCATTTCTTTGTAGAATATTTAAACTTACGTTTTTCCAACTACGTATAAATTTCTTAAAGTTTCATTCTATTAATAATTTGTATAAATATCTTCCTACGTTACGTTATTTTCTTACTGAAAAACTTCCATCGAATTACGAACATATTAAGCAACTCCTACGCATTACGTGACCCAAGTTGCTAATAAATTCAAAAGAATCCACAGTCTACTCTTGTACCTATGAACTACAACTTATAACTCGATATTATTAATTACCAACTTATCACGTAATAAATTCCAGATCGTAATTTTCATTCAGAAATTCTGAACTCTCGCACGTCATGCAAATTCACTGATAAATTACCAATAGAAAGAAAATTGATATCTCCAGCTCTCTCCAATTACAACTTATAAGTTACAGCTTGTTATTCGTAAATTTGCTTAATTGTATCAATAATTCATCGCGCGAGAATCAATAATTTAGTTCTCAGAATCCAATCTCAATTTGTCTTTCGTTCCTTCAAAACTACCTAAGCTTTCCAATAAACAAATGAATTGAATTAAAGAACTCAGTCCTTTATGAACAATAAATTACCAACACAAAGAAAAGTATGTACGTGTCCCCAGTTACCTACTTCAAAGTCCTCGGACAGGACACCTCGACCCACATTTCCCCCTTCGTCGTCATCAATTCCCGTCGTCATCAATGTCCGAACAACTTCATATTTCTCTAAAGACGAGGCGAGCGCAGAATACAGACGGCTTTGTTACTCCTCGTTGGTCTCGCTGCTCCTATCTCGATGGATCATTGCCGAGCCGAGGCGTAGGCAGCGACGCTTCTTCAAGGTTGCTCGGTAGCGATCTTACGCAACAGCACGCACAAATAGGTCCAGTTGAAACCGGGATGACCGGGTGTTCCAGGGATGTTACACGAGGACTCGACGGCGCGGAGTCTCGGGCACGCGTGGAAGCTTCGTCCGCATCCCTCGGCGTTCAAGGTTGATTTATCGAGGGCCGCGACGTTTTACGAGCTCGCCACGAGTTCGTTCGAAAGCGAATCCACCGTTAACCAGAGCGATCCGGCAACACGTGTTCGAGAGACGGGAGTGTCGATCGATCGGCCGATAAAGGTCGAAACGGAAGATGAATCGCGCGGATCGCGTATTAACCTCGCGTATTAACCTCTTGCGCTGGAATGACGTGCCACGCACGTCGAGAATTTTTTTGTCCCAAAAAATTGCAATATTTCCTCAGTTTCAATATATTTAATATTTATAATTAATATATATTTAATATATATATTTAAGTATAACTCGGCGAAACAAATAATAAATTTATTACCTCTCGATAATTTCTATCCAGTGATATCGTACCGATGAGTTCAGAAAGAGAGCGACGAATTATTGTATACGGTCACTCGTTATGGTCCGCAATCAGTTTACCAGCGCAAATGGTTAAAAAGAATCTCGATCGAACTGGAGATTATTTCGAACATCCATTTCAAAAATTAAAATTTAAGCCTCTAGATTACTAAAATTTTCGCTTCTGAACTTGAGTATTTTTCGTTCAAAATTATTATCATTTCGAAGGTTTTCCTTTTTAGGAATTATTATTATTATAGTTTAAAAAGAACGCGACGAATTATTGTATACGGTTCGGTCACTCGTTATGGTCCGCAATCAGTCTTGCCAGCGCAAGTGGTTAGAACTTGTGATCGTAGGACGTGTTGTGAAGAATTACGAAAAGAGGAAGGAATGAAGAAAGGAAGTGCAAGGCTGAGTTGAAACGCGTATTGTTCCTTGGTTGGTTATTCATGGGGTAGAATTTCTACGCGTTCACGGGGGAGTTTTAAAACTTGTAAATTGAATAATTGTAAATTGTATAATTGAATAAAATTGAATCGAATATAAATATTATACGTATAAATACAAATTTCTACGTTAATGAAATAATATAATATAAAGTATAAAAACAGTTTCTATGATTCTATATTTCTATATTAGTAGTTTCTATGATATTTGATACGCGAGATAATTTCCAAGTTTTTATATTTAAGTTTAACTCCATTCTCAGTCCGCGGTTTATTCGCGACGCGTCCGTGGAACGTGGGTTTGATTAATCCTTTCAGAATGCATTTGCGCAATAAATATCCTGCGATGCATTGTGGTTTATGCTCTGAACGACGTATCTCGCATATTTAACCTTCTGTAACAAGAATTTCGTTGCCAATCGTTTTTACGAAGAAATCACTCGATATTTTTATAATATTAATGAAACACGTACTTTTACACGAATATGTAGCGGATTAGAGGAAGACACGTGAAACTTGAAAATTTATACCTTCTACGTATGAAACGTACATTTGTTCGAATCTTTTGTATCAATGTAAGAAATTTTTTACAGTATAGTCGTAGTTTGTGCAAAGCTTTAAATATTTCACACTTGAATAAAAAAAAAAAAAAAATACGAACATTTATAAGCTTCTACCGATTAAAAGAAATATTTTACGATGCATTTTCTTTTTTTTTTTCTCTGAATGAAATACAGGTTTCACGTTTTAGTAAAAAAGATTGCAAACACATATTTTATACACGATCTTCGTGAAATACGTATTTTGATGATTGTATTCGTGGGAAATATATATTTCTTCGATACATTATACTTCACGTGATGCTGGTATCTTAAAAAAAAAAAAAGACACGCGATGTTTGAACATTCACAAGCCACGGAATACAATTGTGCTCTACTAAGCAAAAATGTATTTCATACAAGACACGCGAGATATATCGTTCATAAATTTAAGTAAAAATTGGTTCACGAGACATCTCGTCCGCAGATGTGAAAGGTTGATGACACTAAATGTAGCACGTCTTCCCCTGTAAAAGGAGATTACGATTCTGCATACCGAGGATTAAACGTGCGAGATATCTTCGTAAAAGTAAGTGTTCGAGTTTCTTCTCTACAAATAGTTCATATACTCTTTAAGTTCACAGAATAAGATTCTCCAGTGCTAGTAATTTTTCGTTCATACAATAGAATTTTCAGATAAAAATAGATTCGATCGCTAAGAATTGATTTAATCGAGCTAATCGACTAAAATTTGGTTCACGTAACAAATGGAGTTCGTATACTTAAACATTCGCGTAATATAAATTTAATGAAAATGATCTAATGATTCGTATCCTAGATCCTCCTCTCCGGTTATTATACTTCTTTTAACAGCCTGTTATTATGCCTCCACGACATCACTTGCTCCTGCTTTTCCTGTTTCCTCGTCAAACTTGAAAAAAATGCAGGCAATTATACGCGATAGTGGTACAACGTAATTACATCTTTGTCAATCATAAAGAAGATTTTAATCTAATTATTCTAATTCACATGATCTAGATGTATTCTATTCTGTATGGAAAAGAAATTCTAATGCACTGCTACTTTTCTTTAAAAGCGTATCCTGCTATCAAGCAATTAGCCTTAGTTTCATTCAATAAGAGGAACAGGCAATCTCGTTTCATTAGGAAGTCGCTGTTCACTCCGTTCGTGAACGAGAAAACGCACGAAACTTCCCACGAAATCGTGCTCCTCGAAATTACGCTAAAACTGGCATACGACCTTTTCGTTTTCCGGTTGTACACGATTCGCGATATCGTCTCGCTCGTCGCTTACGGTTTCCCGTGGCTGAAATTGAGCCGAGCGCGCAACAAATTTCGAGGTGAACCTGGAGGAAATTAAAGTTCCAACCACGGTCCGTAAAATGGGCTGTTTAGCTGTTTGATTCGAATTGGAGGTCGAGTCACTTTCATTTCTATGATCGAGCCGGTGAACTTGAAACATCGAGGCGAAATGCCGAGGCGATTGAAACGAAATTTCAAGGGGGACAAAAGTGTAATTAAATTCTCACTACGATCCTCGAATTCCCTCGAATTTTAATTCGAGAAAATTCCTCCTTTTGTCTGATAAATAACAAGGAAAATCTCCAGAAACACTTAACGCGAAATATGTTTTGTTGAAATGGAAGGACATTTATTATTGTTAGAAAAATATTACCGGATTTCGCAAAAGAACGTAGCAGGGTTAAGTAAGAAAAAGTGAAAATGCGAGGAAATAAGGAAATGTTTCTAGTAAGTCTACAATAAAGAATATAAACTGTTCGTTTAGATTTCTAAAATTGCACCGTTGCAATTATTAAAAAGTTGCGAATTGATCGTTTCGATCACTTTGGTGCCTCCAGTGTTAATTAATCAATGTCGAGCGTTATTACTGTACTATAATTTTTTTTTTTATGAAATATTATTTTTGATATGTCTATTTTGTTTTATGAAATATAGATAATTATGAATTTTTAAAATTTATATCTTTTTTTTCCTTAATTCTAGAGAAAACACGCGACTACACGCAGTTAAGGTATCTATGACGAAGTTTTTAATTGATATTGTCCTTCCTGTTTCAAATAATTATAACTATGCACGCGTTTGCTAATCGTTATGACGTGCCTCGACAAAGTTCCATGGGTTTTACGAGTTCAGGAATGGCTGAATGATACTGTCACGTATCGATCAATAAATATGTCGACTATTATTTCTTGTTAGTCTCACCTATAGTGATGGTATGCGCGATAGACACGAAAAGGAAGTGAGAATTTATATCTTTACATTTGGAGTTTTACCTTGCATTCCTATTCAACTTTAACGGTGATGAAATCGTTAGAATACAAAAGAAGAATAATTGTATAATTATAAAACAAATACAAAATAACACGTAGAAAAAGAGACATGTACTATTAGGTCAAATTCGACCCAATTGTGTGTGCCAAGAATTGGACAGAGTTTAAGTTGTATTCTTTTTAGATAAAATTTTTCTCGTTTAAAATTGTCTGAAGGATACTTGGATGGAAAGTATGAAATATGAATCCATTGTACGTAGTTTGGCACAATTTTTACATTTCAATCTTCTGATATGAATCTTCCAAATTTTTCGAACAATGAATTCGTGAATTACTATCGAGTTGTTGAGCAAATATATGTTATTTCGTTCCTCGACCAACCTTATCTTCTTCCACGATCCCTTTAACCTTTCGCTACCTTGAGAATGAATACCAAAGAAGCGGTTCGTTGAACTCGAACCTCGTTCAAAACGTGATCCAGAGATTGTGGTTCCTCCTTGCGTCCGCGACAGTGATTGCTTTCACTGGCGAACATCTCGCAATTGGCAACAATTGCTTTCAGGTTTCTCGACTGTTTTCTTTCTATATTTTACAACAATCCTTTACTTCCTGACGATCCAGAAATAATCGAATTTAAATATCTGAGTGATTTAAATAATCCCTGGATGAAAAGTAATCCGACCGATAATTATTGGTACAGAATAAATTAACGTTCAAGTAACGACACTCTTTGCTATTATAATCGTTAAATTGCTCGACATTAGGCTTCGTTAGGGTATTGTCTAAGATAAATTTAATCGTTCTGATATAAACTTCTGACAGTAGCTATTTTCGTGTGTCCATGAAACATGGATATACCAATGACGTCATTACGCCAATGTACACACGTAACATACACGTACAGTTAGGTGAGTCATTCTATTTAATCTCCAAACCTCTCGTCACTTTTTCGTACCGATGATGAGATTCATAATTTAGAGACGTCGCTTGATTTCGTGAAATGCAAACGAGTACTATTATTATTGAAATTTTCGCCACTCTGGAGTATGGTCTATTTCCCTTTGATTAGATTACGCCAGTCGGTGCAATTACAACAGGCGACACGACCTGGAAAACCAATTGACCTAAGAAACCAATAAAACGTGCGTAATGAAAAGTGTGACATGACCCATCCATAGGAATCCATCAGTTACGCGGTTGATGACACAAATTTTCAGGTGATCTCTCAATTTGTCACTCTTGAGCATTGTTCCGTATTAATCAGGGATTCTTGCTGTCTGAGTTAAGAAACATTTCTTGGATCAGCGTCAACGAGCATACGGCTCAACAATACCCTTAATAAATCATTAAATTAAGATTTGTATCAAGCCAGGGAAATAAATCTTGAAAACAGATCTTTCGCTAAATCTTTCTTGCCAAAATGAGCGACAATCTGAACAGAAACAAGCAAAATAATATTCAACGTTGTAATTTATAATTTACATTAACAAGTAACATTTGCATCAGACAAGGATAAAGTGCCTTACAGTAAATTGTATCAAATCTTCTTTTTCCAAGTTTGCTGAATACAAACGAATAAAGTATTATTTAATTATTCGTCAACGTGTAACATTCAACATCACCGAACGTTCCTCTTGACAAATTACCCTCTGAATCTCTGAAAACAAACTGCACGAAATTTCAAACAGATATTCTCGCTGTCGAACAATTCACTGACAAGTAGCTTAACAAAATTAAATCTCTCTTTCCAAAAAAAAAAAAAAAAAAAAAAAAAAAAAAAGAAAAAATTTTACGAAATTGCCAGGGACAGGCATCGATCTCGATCTACCCCGAATTGTCAACAATCTTCTAGGTTCCACAAACTAAATAAAGATCGACCTCCCTTGTGCAACTCTTCGAACAATTTTCTCCACAATCTCGAAAAAAATCCTCCAGTGTCCGCGTGATATGGCACTCATCGCCGTGAGTAGAGATTATTTACTATACACGGAGTGGACCGTGAGGTCGTCGTGGTTCCTCGAGGTTAACTCGTTTAACCTTCTCCTACTCCTCGAGTACCAAGAGCACAGAGAAGGCAAGAAAGAAGGAGAGAGAAAGAGAGAGAGAAAGACGAGGATCTGGCCGATCCTCTCGTGATCCGTCTTGGTTCGATCCTCCGCTTCCTCGAGTTTCGAGGACGCGCGGATCCTCGCGCGGCTATATCTCGCAAATACATCGACGATACGAGTGAAACGTACGTC
Organism: Frieseomelitta varia; assembly: GCF_011392965.1. Taxonomy (NCBI): domain Eukaryota; kingdom Metazoa; phylum Arthropoda; class Insecta; order Hymenoptera; family Apidae; genus Frieseomelitta; species Frieseomelitta varia. Next base: position 409,257 of record NW_025110341.1, on the reverse strand, counting down.
ACGATCCAGTTACTCGACCCATTCGAGCCGGTACTGCACCTCGTCTGTCCGTTCGATCGTTCTTGGGAGGTCGTGGCAGATTTCACACAGCGTCTCGTTCGCCTCGTTTCGTTTCGTTTCGTTTCGTTCGCTTCTGGCCGAGTTCCAAGCTCGTGACCAATCGGCTGGACGGCGTCGTGTCCCTTCACGCTGGCACCCGTGTCCTACGAATTGCCTCGTATCGAGCCTTTCTGTCACGACGTTCGGCTAATAGGCAATTTATTGCCACGTTTTTCGGTCAGTGTTCCCTCACGCGAGTACACACATAGTACATACAGTATCGGTTATTGTAATTAATCTGTAGTTGTAATTGTAGTTATGTTTATAATGTAACAGATGGCCTGTTTGTTGATCATAGTGTAGTATTATGATTGAGAATAATTATCATCGTAGTCACTACGAAAGTAGTGACTTTGATGATAATTATTCTCATAGTGCTACAAATATAAATAAATATTCCATGTTTTAGTTGGAGTTTATATAAAATTATTATAAATGTAACAAAATATAGTTTTGGTAGTTTATATAAAATTATTATAAATGTAACAAAATATATAATACGAAAGTAGTAGTGACTATGATGATAATTATTCTCAATCATAGTACTACAAATATAAATAAATACTCCATATTTTAGTTGGTATTTTTTTTATATAAAATTATTATAAATGTAACAAAATATAGTTTTGGTAGTTTATATAAAATTATTATAAATGTAACAAAATATATAATACGAAAGTAGTAGTGACTATGATGATAGTTATTCTCAATCATAGTACTACAAATATAAATAAATACTCCATATTTTAGTTGGAATATTTATTTTATATAAAATTATTATAAATGTAACAAAATATAGTTTTGGTAGTTTATATAAATTTATTATAAATGTAACAAAATATATAATAGCTAATGATGAATGATAAATAACGAGTGAATACTTTTATGATGGTTACAATATATATATATATATATATATATATATATATATATATATATATATATATATGTATCTATAAACATTTCCATGGTGATAATTAATGTACTAACAGTTTTTAAATATTCTATTATTTGTGAGTTAAATATCTCTGATCTTCTTTTTGTTTTATGCAGAAGTGGCATTTTACAGAAATTTTACTTCGTCTCTCATTATCCAGCAAATTTTTTGTTATTTTTTCTTTTTTTTTTTTGAGTTCTGAGCAATTTATTTGTTTCCTTTTTCGAACTTTTAATTAGCTCGAAAGCTCATCGACTTTTATCGAGTATTTTTGTTACTTTTTTTTTTGCGTTTTGATTAACAGGCAATGTATTACGACGGTCAGTGTTTTTTTTTTTTTTTTTTTTTTTTTTTTTTTTTTTTTTTTTTTTTTTTTTTTTTTTTTTTTTTAAGTATTTGAGCATTTCAACAGAGTTTCTCGCCTCCATTTATCACTCGTTTATCTCAAGAATTTTTAGTTGTCTAGCATTTTTCAATTGTTTCGTTTCCCCGACAGAATGGATTTTAATTTAGAGTCCTCGTTAGTATTTCTGGGAATTTCTGGTATTATTTTTTGCGCGTGTATTTATTTTGAAAATTTCTAACTCTGATCGTGTTCTCCTTTTCTTCGTTCCATTTCCTTTGATGGATTTTTAGTTTCGAATTCTTGTTGACTCTGTTGAAAATTGTTAAACATCGTTATTTATTTATTTATTTAGGAATTTCTTCAATCATGGTTCCTCTTCTTTTTTTAGAAGAAGTTTCTCTTCTTTTCTTTTAGCAGTTCGCTAAATCTACACTTTAGGTGCTTGTGATAGTTCACGGTCTCTCACAAATTGATAAAATAGTGTTTCGACCAAACAATATTTATTTTGTGTGCTTTGTTTAAACTGTTTGTTAAACTTTTTTAGTGAGTTGATAAAGTATGGCTTTCTGGAACAAGGCTTACGAACGATGTCACGCAAAGAAAGAGAAGTTGTGCGCACAAAGAGATTACGCCTCGCAAGGTTTACAGGTAGAGATTGCAGAGTTGTATTTCATATTTCTGCGTACACATGGTAATTCTTCGTCTTTGACATACGGGAGAATCTCAGAAGTCTTTTAGTCTTCCTGCAAATCTTTCAAGTTTCCTAAACGTGACTGTATACTTTTTATAGTGAGTTCATTAAGAGAATAAAATATAGATAAAAAGCATATTCTTCTATCCATCACTTCACCACATGTTTCAACAGAATCGAACGTTTAATTATCTTTCGAAACTTTTTAACAAAAAAGAAAAAATTATATGAAAATGAAGAATATAATTGTTCATAAGGTCTGAAAATAAATAACATTATATTACATTATAAATATGAAAATACACTGCGAAAATGTAGAATATTATTGTTAATTAATAATAAAATCGACAGACACAATTAGAAGAGTGATTTCAAAGTTTTGAAATGTACAAAACTTATGATGTTGTTAAAAGAAAAACTCTGCAAAAATTATAGGGATATTTCAAAGTGAATACGAAGCGATAAAGAAAAGAAGCATTTGATTTTTTTTTTATTAAACAAGAACATCAGAGAAGCAAACGACAAGTCAAAGAAAGTTGTTCTTGTTTAATAAAAAAAGAAAAAAAAATCAAATGCTTCTTTCTTTTATCGCTTCACGTTCATTTTGAAATATATACAACGTAACAAGGAATCACAGGAGAGAGAAAATTATTTACTGCCGTTACATATATAATATATATTATATTTCCATATAATATATCGGTACATGTACATCCACCTTCCGATACGATACGATAACATCCATTATTGTATTTTCTCGTTTATAATTAGTAGTTAGCATACACGTATATTTAAAATCCGAGCAGGGCTTCTCAGAGGCGATGTCTCGCGACGTGTGGAAACTCGCGAGTCTCTCCCGAGAGACCACAGGAATCAAAATTTCAATACATTTCCGTACGATTGTTCTACGAATCGGCCGTGATCATCCTCGACGGCGATAAATCAAAGAAACAAGTTCACACAAGGCGATCTGATTGGCAAAACACCAATCAGAACTTATTACACGACATATTTTCGCGGAATTTTGCAATTTTTATCGAATCGTCCAATCTTTTCTTTTCTCCTTTTTGTATCATCCAATCGAAGAAGATGACGGTCTGAAGCACTGAAGAGAATCGAGCCTGACGTTTTTCTTTTTTTTTTTTTTTTAATTTAACGATTAACAAGTTCGTCCTCGTCTGTTTTATACAATTTCCTTCTCCTTTTATCTCTGATGGCCATCGCGTCAAGATCAGCAGACACGATTCTCGATTACACAACAGCGTCTCGCGTGGAACAGAACGTTTTCAAGGGATACTCGTGCCGTGGTGTATTTTTGCAATGGGGGGGAGCAGTTCGCCTCGAAGGAAGCAAAATTGCATTTTTCTCGCGCGAGATATCGTTCGTTTCGGCTGCCGCTCTAACTCGAAAGTAATCACGAAGTACCGTAGCACGAGGTGCTATAATTAAAAGATTGACAAGAACGTAGGCGAGTTTCGAACGTAAAACGTGCACACCACCCAGCGCTACACGCGGACTCACGCACGTGGATTATCATCGTTTAACATGTCGTTCGTTCGTGCAACTTTATTATCGTCGTTTTACAGCAGGAATAGTTCGTTTCTTTCCCCTTAACGCACGCACGTTACATTCCCTTTTCTTACACGCTACTTAGACAGCTAGTTTCGTTCGTTTCTCGCAATTGAAATTATACAAACGACATCGAGAAGGATAGTAAAACCTTCAGTCGGAAGCATCTAACTCTTGTCGCTACGCTTCGAAACGGGGTTTCAGATTGCGCAAGGCCTCGAAGTTTGACATCTTAATCGGTAAGAATTGGAAAAGAGAAAGAAAAACAGAAGGAAGAAGACAAGGCAACGCGGACCAAAAAGCAGAGAACGAAAGAAGAACGTGTAACAAAAAAAAAAAAAAAAAAAAAAAACGAGGAACTGGCTGTTGATAGATTCATAGTTCATTGTTCGAGTATTTATACACGAGGGAGGTAGATATGCGAGATACGTGCAGAAAATGCAACTAAAGAGAACCGACACAACTAATTCTCGATCGAAAGAACCGGAAGAGGAGCGTGACTGTGACGGTGCAGCACGCAAATGAAATTTTCTCTAAATCTAATCAACAGATATTAATTTTTTTTTTTTTTTTTTTTTAAAGAAAGGAATCTGTACAGGTAAAAAACGTAAATAGCAGAATGAAAGGAGTTGCAAATTCAAGTGATCTTGAAACGAATGAGAAAAAAAAATCTTGGAGATCGTAATCGTAATGAAAGTCGTGCAGGTGTGATAATCGCGTCGGGTGCTAATGGGAGAAACCTTCTCGCCGAAAGTAAGGGTGGAGGGTAGAGGAGGAGGGGGGAGGGTAAGACGGAGAGGTGAAGACCTCCACCCTGTTTAGCCCCATTTCTGAAACAGGCCCATTCGTTGGCACCGACAATTTGAGCCCCACAAATTGCATCTGCAACTGGAACTGTAGCAGCAGTCTTTCGGCCGGTGGTCACAGTTTCCACCCCGTCTTATGCAGGCCCGCCTAAACAGGTAGATCAACGAGGTACGTCTACTCGAGATTAGGGGTATTTCAACAATGCCTGCCGGTCACATTGAGACATCGAGAAGGGAAGATGAAGAAGAAGAGGAAGGATGTACAAATACAATTCAACGTATACTAGCATGTATTAGTACGTACATCTAACAAAGAGTGGAGAAAACCATTAACCCCTTGCGCTGGCAATTGGTTCGCGGACCATAACGAGTGACCATATACAATAATTCGTCGCTTTCTTTTCCTTTTGAACTCGTCGGTATGATATCATTGGATAGAAATTATTAAGAAGTAATAAATTTATTATTTTATCTGCCTATTTTGTTACACTTAAATATACTTAAAAACTGAGAAAATACTTGCAATTTTGGGACGAAAGGTTCTTGACGTGCGTGGCACGTGATTCCAGCGCAAGACGTTAAGAACGAGTATGAAGAAGAATGAGGATGAAATATTATGGAAAATGAGTATGAAGTATTACTAAGAATGAGTATGAAGTATTAGTAAGAATGAGTATGAAGTATTATTAACCCCTTGCACTGGCAACTGGTTGCGCGGACCATAACGAGTGACCGAACCGTATACACTAATTCGTCGCTTTCTTTTCCTTCAGAACTCGTCGGTATGATATCACTGGATAGAAATTATTAAGAAGTAATCAATTTAACATTTGTTTTGCCTGGGTTACATTTAAATATACTTGAAACTGAGAAAATACTTGCAATTTTGGGACAAAAGGTTCTCGACGTGCATGGCACGTCATTCCAGCGCAAGAGGTCAAGACTGCATGATTTGTCAACCATTTTCGTGGTCTTTCGAGTAAAAGAAATCATTTGTCTTACGGCGTGTGAACTAATAAAAGTTCGAATTGCGTTATTATTTTTATCGAATCGTATAATTTTAGAAGACTCTGATTGAAAAGTCAGATCCACGTAAGCGACAAATTCGAAAGAAGTAATTTCAAATGTTATTAAAATTCTGCTTAAGTCGAATTCTTCGGTTTTTCTTTTTTAGGAATTTTTAAACTTTTCGTAATTCCAACTCCAAGTCGAACTTTGCAGCGGTAAAGAGTGGTAAATTCGTAGACGTCGCAGCGTAAAAGTTAAAAATCAAAAAGCTAAGAATATCACGTCACGATTTGTTGAAATTGAAGTAAATGTTAGAACCATGCAAGTCTACTCACTAAAATTGTAAAAATATCTGAAACGAAATTGGGGAGAGACTGGGAAAGATTGGAAATATGTGGATATAGTAATATAGTAAATACTCACTTTTGTTGAGCCGCTCGCATCAGATTCTCCAATGCGTCGTCTGTATAATCTGAATCCACGACCTGCATCGAGTCTTCCTCTGTAAAACCCATTCGAGAAAATCGTTAACACCACTGTCGCATTGTCAGTGCAATAAAGTAAAATCTACCCGCAGAAAATGAAAACTACAAATCCCTCCATTCGCCAAAATGCATTCCCTTCTTTTTCCAATAGCAAGGTTCACGAGCTGCGCTCGTTGCAGAAAAATTAAAAAACGCAGAGAGAAACGGCACAGATCGGATATTAAATTGAAAAATTTAATTTTAGGTGTGCGACGATATTAAATTTCAATAGAGAAAGTTTGGGAAATTGGAGATTCAGAAGCTTGAAAACTCAAAAACTTGGAATTTGAATGTTTGGAAATTTATAAACTTAAAAACTTGAAACTATGGAAATTTGGAAATTTGGAAATTTGAAAACTTAGAAACTTGAAATATGAATATTTGGAAAACTTGAAAATGTGGAAATTCGAAATTTTGGAAATTTGGAATTTGAATATTTGGAAATTTAGAAACTTAAGAACTTGAAAACGTGGAAAATTTTGGAGATTTGGAAACTTGGAACTATGAAAATTGAGAAACTTAAAAATTTGAAAACATGAAAAATTAATAACGATCCAAATAAGTACGATTTAGCCATATCATCCGCATTACTTTTCCACCAGCAATAAACCCTCCCTTCATCCCTTTATTAAATCCCTCCAGAATTTTCACAGAATCAGCCTGAATTTATCTTAGAAAAAAAAAAAAGGTACGTTCAAAATCTGCGAAAGAAAATTGTATCAACAATTACACGTATACGAAATCGTGTGTGTAGGAAAAAAGCACTTAAATAAAATAATGCCGGATTGTTTTCAGAACCATTAAGTGGTCTTGTTCCCTACCGAAGGGAAAAGAAAGTATCGTATATAGCTATGGTCCATTAACAGAGCTCACGGAAGGTTGTATCATAAAGAGGGAATAAAAATAGGGGAACTTCCTGGGCGAACCCTTTTATTTACAGAATGTATAAATAGCTGGCGTGGCCGCCTACGTTGTTCTATGATATTTCATGCAAATTCGTCCCCTTCCTTGAAAGATACTTCGTTGTTCGGCGAATAACGGCACGCAGCTCGGAATTATTAGCTCGTACATGGCAAAGAGGATTACAAGCATCTAGGATTTACTAAGTACACGCGCTTGGCAATCATACGCTTTACGACCCCTCGTTCTCTCGGTTCCGTGTCATTTGTTTCAGAGATTGTCACGAATTAACTAGGAAATATTTTACAATGATATCTATCGATGAATTTTTACAGATTGGATATTGGAAATTTAAAGGGAGTGTAAAACGAGAAATATTCTTGTGCGTGATTTAACTTTCGTAGAATTCTAAATAGAATTTTTATATCAATTTATATTAATATAAATATTAAGAATATATAAATTTTATATCAATTTATATTAATATAAATATTAAGAATATATAAATTTTATATCAATTTATATTAATATTAATTTTTCATTATTTTCTTTATTGTATCCAATTGTTTTATATTTTATTATTTATTTATTAATAAAATTAAATTTTAGAAAATTATATTTATTATTTTTAATTTTTAACTTTTAAATTATGAATATTCATTTGTTCAATATTACCATTATTATTTAGATTTTTGAATGGCGACAATTTATTGATTTTATTCTGTAAAAATTTATATACCGAGAAACTCGAGTGCCTCCTTCAACGATTAAAAAGCGCAATAGATAAAAATCATGGCAAAAAAATAAAATAATGGTTATCATTCCGATATCAGTTTCAAGCTAGATCTCATCGATGTGGAAATTCGTAGGTTCTCAAACGAATGAATTTCATTATCGCGCGACGAATAATGTCGAATTTAATTTCAATGCAGAAATTTCGAGGAAAAAGTAGATCGATCATTCTCGAACGCGCTTCTTTATGGAATCATTTTCCAAAGCAGATCACGTAAACCACCAGAGAGAGTGAGAATATTAAAGTTATTAGAATTTCATTAGCCACTTCTCCTCCGAAGATCGACCATCGCCATTCTTCGTGAAATATTGTTTCAAATTAGCATATCAAAACTTTCATTTTCGTCCAGCTCATCCTCTTCAGGTATCGTTTTCTTAAAAGATTACGCAAAGGCAAAGTGCAATCACTGTTTAAATTTTCTGTCGAAGCTTTCAGTTGGAACAAGATTTAAATTTCCAATTCAAACTTTTTCAAATATTCGAACAATTTGGTACGAGCTGGAGAAAAACAAATTGAACGAAGAATATTGCAGCAATTCTTAGTCGCCAGTTGAAAGTCAGAATCGTAATTCTGTTTTTACACTCAAACATTGTACGCAAACACATTTTATATTTTACATCGTACACAAACACAATTCTTAATCCATCAACGTCGTTAATCTCGAAAAACAACCCTACGCTTTCAACCGCCTTTTCAAACGGCAGATATTTACCCACAAAATTTTATCGCAAATTTCCGTATTAAGACCCAAAATTAAAAGAAATAGAAATAAATTTATAAAAATAATGTCAATGGAAATAAATTTATAAAAACTAATAACTTTCTACAAGCTTGCCGAATCACTATTTCTTTCATCAATTACAACAAATATTCCAATTCTGATTCCCATGTTGATCAATTTTGAAATTTTTGATTTTAAATATACAAAATAATATTAAATTTCTACATGAAGTAAATGAAATAAGGTAAACATGATGGAAATTACTATAGTCACTCGTGACCTCATCAGTCAAGGATTAATGCCATCCTTTCGTTTCAAAATTATAATAAAACCGAAATAAGAAATAAAAATGATATAATATAATATAATGTAACATAAGGAATAAAAATAATAAAATGATATAATAAGAAATAAATAATATTAATATATTATTATAATATTAATATTATAAATAATATTACTATTAATACTATTAATATTATTATTATAATATTAATATTATAAGTAATATTACTATTAATATTAATATTATAAGTAATATTACTATATCACTTACAATATTAATATTATAAGTAATATTACTATATTACTTACAATATTAATATTATAAGTAATATTACTATATTACTTACAATATTAATATTATAAGTAATATTACTAGTAATATTAATATTATAAGTAATATTACCATAGACAGAATTTTCAAATAACTTAAAAAAGTCATCTAACTTTCCACTCGACGAATTCTTCAAATACAATACACCTGAGTCACTACTTCTTCCGTCAAGTCTAAACAAACACTCCACTCCGGGATTTCAATTACAATTCCAATATTCCACTTAGCGGCGTAATCCTTCAATCGAATGGAAAAACCAGTTCTTTCGAGTTTTCGATTTGAGAAGGCAAGTGGTATCAGTCGTCGATCCGCCATAGGGAATTCATTAATCCGCCATGATATATAATTCCAACCCTTATCGGGAACGGACATAGATTGCACGGTCTGAAGTGAACACGAAATGATAATTCCTTATCCGGCTTTCTTCATTTTCTTTCTTCGTCCAATGATCATAATTATTATTAAGATTAAGCTAATCTAACCGTTCCATCTTTTAATCGAAAAGAATGAAATTTCCTTTTAAAGTAAACAGATATTTGATAAGACCAAGTCATTACGGCGTGTATTTACATTTTTATGGAAATAAGGAATTTATCAATAAATGTCTATCTTCAATTAAAAGATAAGCAAATTGAAATAAAAAAAAATCGCGTCTCTACGAGTGTTTTTTTTTATAAATATTCTCAGTCGAGTGTAAAGTTACAGTTGCTGTTCGAGGTAATTTTGTTTCAAACGGGGATGATTTACTTCCACTGTTTCGTAAAATATCGTATGCACGTATGAGAATGTTACGCGAACGATTATTTTATTCAGTATATCTCCATTCTAACTACCTTCGTATTTAATAAGTTAAATTTTACCCGACCCAAAAAATTCGAAACTTTGTAACTTAATAACGCAGGGACGTGACTGATACTCGATTGAAAAATTCTCAAAATTTAATTTACAACACCGCGTCGTCGTAACAACTAAATATAAAGTCAAGAAGTGAACGTGTGTCCCACGGAATCTCCGATATATCGATGTATCTGATTTCATTTCTGCTTGGCGTCTAAATCCGCGTAAAAAAAAAATTCGTCTACTTTAAAATCAATCAATCTCGATTGATGACAAGTGCACTCGATGACACTGAATATCACTGTGGGTGCGCCGCGCGTTACAAAACTTCCGGATCGAAGCCCATCGAAACTAATTAAACGCACATTCGATTAAACCGTCGTCGAAGGTCGCCAGCCAGATCGACGTTGATTTCGTTTTCTTTTTCAATCGACGATACTTGCGTAACGCGCACATCCATACGACACTGTATCGGTTAATTGTCACGATAAACAGCGTTGCTCGAGACGCGTATTATTTATATCCAATGCGAAAAATTCTAGTTAAAACAAAAAAAACTATTAATTATCGCGATTAGATTCGTGAAGCTCGCGAATTAGTATCGCCCTCCCTTCGAAACGCTTGAAATCATTTTTAATTAGATAAATTAAAAAATAAATTTAACCCTCAACGAGATCACAGACAACGATGGTAATTTGTATTAAATGATTTAAAGTATTTAATTCTATTTTGTGTTTCATGTTCTCTCTCGCAGGGATTGATTAAGGATTCATTGTCAAATATTTTTTTTCAAACGCAATTATCTGACAGAATTTTTTTAATGAAACCTTTTAACTCGAAGTATTGAAATGGAGATAGAATGAAAGAAAGAATTTTTGGGAGGAAAGTTCAATTCGAGTAGAATTATTATTATTATTATTGTCATGTATATTACAGGAATAATCGTATTTATTAAATATAATGACGTTATTTAAAATAACCATTCGATATTTTGAACATCGTGTGAGAGAAAGGAGAATATATCACTGTAAAAGTGATAATTATCGCTGTTTAGGCGAACGCAGGAGATTCGATTGACAAACGTCTGATCATATACGGGTATATACTACTAGCGGCAATCCACAGGCTGAAATACAGCATACTAGGATAAACTAAACGAATTTGTCGATTTTTTTTTTTGAATATCTAATTTTACAAAATTTCAAATTTAACAAGTTTATAAAACATTATGCATATAAAGAGCGTTAAAGTGTAAATCACTATTTATACGACGAAATGTGAAACGTGAGAGAATGTGTTTCGTGTAGAAAGCAAAATTCACAAGAAATTTCTTTACTTTTTTTGAATATTTGAGATTTAGCTTCGTAATATTTTTGTTGAAAAGATATATTTTAATGTTGAAGATATTTATTAATTAACAAGAATTTAATCAAAAGTTTAGTTAATAAAAAAAAAATTATAAAATAAATGTGAAATTTATTTAATGAAATTTATACGAGTATCTGACTATTAGTATCTCCGTAATTTCGACAATTTGTGCTTAATTATCATTGCATTGCGAGCGTGAACGCGGTAACTGTCACAACAAATCAGTAACAATTAGAATGTGTTAGTATAATTTCGAAACCAGCTGATTAAATGGATGTGAAAGGGCTTTAAATATAAATAGATACAACTGCAATGTAAAAGAGCTTTAAACATAAATCAAACACGGGTCCAAAAGTAGTATCATTTGCGTGAAATTTTCATTACGTCTCCTTGTTACGACATCATCCAAATTTATTAAAAAAAAAAAACTATAAATTTCAAAACTTAAATAATAGTAACAATATTCAAATATTGTTCAATTAAAATGTCACTAACTTCAATTTCAACCCTCAACAGAGGGTATATATTTGAATACACTGTACAGAAAGATTCTTAATTAAAATTGTTTAAGAACAACCTTTGTTGTCTAAAATTTTCTATTTCAATTCGACGATCGGCCAACGATTTCGTAACGTAATTATCACAAAACTGCGGATGATTCAAAGAAGGGAAGAGATAACACGGATACTTTGGATATTTTACATATTCTTTTACGTTTTATCCATCGAGTTTTATAGTTCCAAATTTTCACGCGTAAAAATCCGCCACTTTTTAATAGTCTATTTTAATAATCTATCTCTCACGACCTTTATTCTACCGCAAAACAGAAATAATATTCACGTATCTATCATTAAACCTTTTATTCGTCCATAATTCCTCTCTTCAAGTCGCACTCACGTGCACGCCATTATGAATTAAATCGGAAAAATAATATCCAGACACCTTCAACTATCTGCCCCTATCTTTCATTCTATCTTCTACGAATTTCAAACCACGCTCGCAAGCATCGTATAAAATAAAATCTCCAGAATTTTGCTCGATGGTAATAAGAATCAAAAAAATAATATTCAGACACTTTCAAGTATCTATCTCTATCTTTCATTCTATCCTCTACGAACTTCAAACCACGCTCGCAGACATCGTATCAAATAAAATCTCCAGAATCTCGCTCGATGCTAATAAGAATCGAAAAAATAATATCCAGACACCTTCAACTATCTGCCCCTATCTTTCATTCTATCTTCTACGAATTTCAAACCACGCTCGCAAGCATCGTATCAAATAAAATCTCCAGAATCTCGCTCGATGCTAATAAGAATCGAAAAAATAACATCCAGACACCTTCAAATATCTATCTCTATCTTTCATTCTATCCTCTACGAATTTTAAACCACGCTCGCAAGCATCGTATAAAATAAAATCTCCAGAACCTCGCTCGATGCTAATAAGAATCAAAAAAATAATATTCAGACACTTTCAAGTATCTATCTCTATCTTTCATTCTATCCTCTACAAACTTCAAACCACGCTCGCAATCATCGTATTAAATAAAATCTCCAGAATCTCGCTCGATGGTAATAAGAATCGAAAAAAATAACATCCAGACACCTTCAACTATCTACCCCTATCTTTCATTCTATCCTCTACGAACTTCAAACCACGCTCGCAATCATCGTATCAAATAAAATCTCCAGAATCTCGCTCGATGCTAATAAGAATCGAAAAAATAATATCCAGACACCTACAAGTATCTACCCCTATCTTTCATTCTATCCTCTACAAACTTCAAACCACGCTCGCAGGCATCGTATCAAATAAAATCTCCAGAATCTCGCTCGATGGTAATAAGAATCGAAAAAATAATATCCAGACACCTACAAGTATCTACCCCTATCTTTCATTCTATCCTCTACAAACTTCAAACCACGCTCGCAGGCATCGTATCAAATAAAATCTCCAGAATCTCGCTCGATGGTAATAAGAATCGAAAAAAATAACATCCAGACACCTTCAACTATCTACCCCTATCTTTCATTCTATCCTCTACGGACTTCAAACCGCGCTCGTATAAAATAAAATCTCCAGAATCTCACTCGATGGTAATAGTCCAAACGAAAGACTAAAAAGACACCAAGGGACAACAAAATCCTCTACTCACCGTCGTCGACGTAGGGGCTACCAAGGGTCCTGTCGGCGAGGACGATCAACAAGCAGACCAACCAGAACAGACCGAACTTCATGTCTCCTCCTCGAGTGATACGCGCAACGGTATATAGAATATTAATATTCCGGGTGTTCGAGAGGCAGATCCGTCCCCGTGTGTGGATGATGTTCGCGTACCCTTTCCTGACCGTGGCCGGGGTGCAAGTGAGGTTCCCACGTCGAACCGGTAGCTTATATAGACGCGGGAGGCGTGGCGATCTCGCCCCCACGAGGATCTCTTTGCGGAGGGTGAGACCGCGGATAAAAACTTCGCTACAGAGGTTCCGCAAGCTCGTCTAGACAACGTTGTTGTCCCCATGCTGGTTCTCACCATCTGGAAAGTGACTCGAGGTTAGAAAAGCGTAGGAAGCGGAGGCGGCGTAATCAATTTTTTTTTTTTTTCCTTTTTTTCGCGACGATGCCACCGGAGAAAAGGCTAGGGTGGCATCGCGCCACCCTTCGCGCGAGCAACTGGTTGCGAAGCAACTGGTACCCTTGCTGTGTGCCTACCGCCCTCATTATGTGAACCGTAATGCGATTTACCTTCCTCCGTCACGTTTCCTGTCTCTCTGGCTCACTTTCAATCGCTTTGTTTGTTTTCTATCCTTTCGTACATTCCCTCGGCTCTATTCCAGTCTCGCGGCTAATAAGATCCTGCGCCAGAGGTGCTGGCGCTGAAGTTTCAAAGGGTTAAAGCGATTTAAGGGAAGGATCGGAGAATGTATGGCGAAAATGTTAAACATCGTCGTCGTGATGATGTTTCAGCACGTGTTTGGATTCGCAGATGCTGTTTCTTTGATGTTATTTTCAGGCTATTTTAAAAATTGAATTAATTAATTAAAGGAATAGGATGGACAAAGTGAAAATTTAATCCTCGCGTTGTTCGAGGTTGTACAAGATCATCTCTCTGGAAATTTGCTTTACACATGTAAAATAAATTAAAATTCTTTTCTATTGTAGATAAAATTGGAGAACTTGCTCTTACGAGGAGTCTCATTTTTATTAAGCCTCGTGATAGAATTGCGCTGTAAGAGTAAACCAAACCGATGCAATAAAAGCGGCGTTCATATTCATGCCGTTAATAAAAAGTATTTTAGAAAAACGCACGAAAAGACGATCTTCCCTCTCGTATAAAATAAATATCGATGCTCTAAAGAATCAGTTTAAAATTGACACAAATAAAACTGCAAATTAAATGAAACTTTTTAATTGGATAACTCGCGGAGAAAATGAATTTCAAGAGTAATATTATTATACCCAGATAATTCTCCGGTTATGAACCGCGCGTATTGTTAAAACTCCCCCATCCCTCGAGAATCTGATTTCCCTCTATTCAAAAATTCAATTTATCGTCCGCTGTATACGTTAATATTAAACGCGTGCAGGGCTTTATGCGTGTTTATGCATTCCCCTTTTTCAATGGATAAAACTATGTACAACTTGTTTTAATTGTCTACTACGCTCGTAATTATTCGCCGTACACACACATTAACCCGGACGAGATTCACGCGTCTGTTTAGTTTTAATTAACGGGCAAGTTTACGGTGGTTTCGAGAAACCGCGAATATTTTTCTCCGATAATGTGTATATATCATTCAATCTGGTCGGTTATTTACGTGGTTATCAGCCTTTTTTTAATAAGCTAAAGCTGCTTGCTAAAGGACATTAATCTTTCTTTGCACAATGGGCATCAGCTGCCAAGGATTACAGACAATATTTTACATTTCCTCGTATGATTTTTCCGCGTATATCCGTCCGCACAATGAAAAATTATTTTTAATTATTTTTACGCTGCTCCGTCCTCCCCTTCGTGCGTAACAGGATGATGTATGAATCTCAATTAAACGAAATCATCACGTCACACGTTAATTATACAAAATTAGGAAAAATTTTTCACCGCTTTTCAACGGATCTTGACGTTGTGTGATAAGTTTAAATTATTTTTTAGCTTTGAACTTTGAAATAATGTACAGTATGTATGTATGTATGTGCAGAGTATTTAAAATAGTTTCTTTTTAAGACACACCAAGAGAAGTTCAGTAAATTTTGAAATTTATGATTTAAATTTCTTAATTTGATGTTAAAAAAAAGTTTATTAATTGTCATCAACTGTATAGCGTATTTGAATGTTTCACCTTTTTTTTTCTTCTTAAAATATGCATGTCAAGGAAAGTATGTATGTTCAGAAATTTATAGCTTTAAATTGATACCTTGGAAAAGTAATACTAAGTTTCTCTAAACTCTCCTCTTTCTCGAGGAGAAATTCTTTTGAATAATAGACTGAAGAGCGTTGGTTATTTGACTTTGTAATTCCAGTTAAACGACGAATTTAGAATTAATTCTGAAAAGCGATTCGTCCATTGGAATAAAATGAACTATGATTCAGTCGCTGTTTATATCATTTACTCTCTGTAATTATAGTTCGAAACAACTATTTCATTATCGTTCAGTACAACTTGTAATACTTAAATGTAAAAGACTTGAATCAAACATATTATGACTTTTTAAACTTGAGATTCGTGAAAGTTTTCAGAATTAATTGTCTGCTACAGTAAATGAAAATACAGCCAAGAAAATTTCATGTAAAATTTATGTGTATATCAAAGTGTCATATTTGACGTTTCTACTTTCACGATATTGAAAAAATTTGTATTATAGCGTGATCATTAAGAAAATTCTGCAATGAATGTAATTATAAAATTAACATAATTAATTTCATTAAAATTGAAGTTTTCAATAGTTGTTGATCTTAATAAATTTCAACAAGCTTTAAAAAAAAATATCCTGTGACCGAGTTTTTAGTCAGCTTCGCTCAAAAATCTTCGAAAACATTTTATTTTAGATATTCAGTATTTGTAATAAATTTTTTAATACATGTAGATTTTATAATCTACAACATTTTGCAGATTCTTTGTCACACAAATTTTTCTACCTTTAAAACAAATGTACATAATACTTTTCAGCAGAAACGTACGTAGAAATCAAATCTGACATACACTTCCGAAATTTTGAAAATCGTCAAGAGCGCGAAATTTTAAGACGTACGAACATGTAATTTTCACTTCTCAAGTAATTGAAAGTTCAATTTATTATTCAATTTTTCCCAAATAAAACATTTGGATTCGCTTCAATTCAAAATTTCAGAGGAGCTTAGACTTTTTCTATTTATCAATGAGTATTGTTACTTCCGCCCACTCATACATTCATACGTACTCTCGAATTTCCATACTACGAGATTACACAAAATGACTTCGAAAGGGACGCGATGAAAATGAATAGAGTCTCTTCTTTCTTTGAATTCACGGAAGAGGAGAAACACGCGTAACTAAGAAACCGCATTTGCCTTTCTTTAGGGTTCGAATACGTGCGTGGGCCGTGATGAATAGCAAAAATGTTATAGAGGAATACGAATTATGATTGCCTGAGTAATGATACAGGCAAAATTAATAACGTTCTTGCCTGGTGATGATCAATCTTGTACAAAAAAAAATATTTACGGACCGTGAAAAATTATAATTATGCCCATCTTGTCGCAGTTCCCTGAAATTATTATAATTTAATTATTATATATTACAATTTATTACTTTTATTTCCTTTTGAATTCACTGCGAACGAAAAATTCATCTATCAATTCTCATTCATAATAAATAAAACCTCATGTTTTTCGATCAAACGGAATTCAGCATTATAAATATTATAAAAGAGAACTGTGATATGAAAATATGCTTTTTTGGAATATAGAAACAAATAAATATTCCAAACGTATTCGAGAGTGATGAACATCAACGATATATGCATATAAAATTTTTACATCATGTCATGTCCTTCATCCTCCAAAGATATTTGGAAATGATTAAATTCATAAATTCGTGATGTCGATATTAAAACGTTACGGATTAAAAAAAAAAAAAAAAAAAAAAAAAAAAAAAAAAAAAAAAAAAAGAACATGGGTATCTATTTTTCCGTCCTTCAACAACGAGAGTAGTAGAGGGAAAAGAAATAAGCGAGAGGGAAGAAAGCGTAGGCGAATCATATCAACAAGGACACACGTATAACAGGGAAATTCGATGTCGCGTCCTAATTGGCGTTTATAGTACACAAGGGTACCATGCCTTACCTCTTGTTATATCGTTCTCTATAATGAGTCGCGAGAAATCGGAGAATCATTAAGCGACGAAAAACCCTATTTTCATACCCTTTTATCGTTCACTTTGCTCTACGAATTTCCTGACATTTTCAATATCAACTTCCATTCCACTTTCAATATTCAAATATTGTTATATAATTCGTTCGCAATATTATTGTCAATAATATAGGATATAATAAAGGAACAGGAACAAGATTGTCAATAAAAATGGTTACATCGTACCTATTCATTCTCAATAGTGTCAAGTTAAAAACAGGCAACTTCAAGATTTTTGTAACCTTTTTGATTGAAATAAAGAAAAGATCATGCTTCTGGAAGTGGAAGAGGAGACGCGTGATTTTGTAACGATATACAAAAAGGAGTTTCGATCGAAAAGAGGTGACAGGCCGAAGGCACACAGACCACAACCCGAGTACCCTCCACCCTTGAATAATTTAAATGGCCCGTACAGAAACTGTCTGAATACACGGCGACGAAATGCCATTCTTCCCTTAAACGAACAAACCGAGGACCCTCAGGAGACTTTAAACAGAGTAAACAATATTTGTAATTAGCAATGATTACACGACTGACAAAAAGTAAAGTAATTCTTTTAAATTTAAGTTTTTTTTAAAACTTAAATTTAAAAGAATTGAAATTTTAATATGTGAAATTGAAGTGCATCGAATTTAAAGAAGAAGAATATGTTTTCAATATTTTGATATTACAAAATATTATAATATTAATATTATAATACACAGTATTGTGAATTCTAATATTATAATATTTACATTCAAATATTTAGATTCGTGAGAAATATCCGCGTCTAAAAGAATTTCTTGAAATTGTGCCGGATGAGGAGATAATCGAAAGAAAGGAGAATGAGATTAAACAAACCGTGTATCAAATGGATTATTCAAAAGGTTTCGTTTTAAAAATAAAACTACAATTTCGTTGAAATATTTTAAAATAAAGATTTGATTAATACCAGGTGATTACTCACCTCGCGCAAAAATATATGAAAGAAGAGAGGACGTTCGTTTACCGGAAGATTGGATCATTTTGGAGACGAGTCAAAAGAAGTCTTACAGGAATCCGTGGAAAATTGTAACAGAGGACTTCGTACGGGTAAAGAAAGCGTTAAAACCACCGGACAATTTAACACCGAATAAAAAGGAAAGAGAAATTCTTTGTATAAGGTGAGAGAGTGTAAAATTACAACAGCCTGTTGAATATCGATATTTTATTGCTTATTATTAAAATCCAATATGGATTTAAACAACATGAGCAACAATCATTATTATTTTTCTTTTATAAAAGTTTGGTACTTATGTACATAATTATGTAGTAAAAAAGTAAATATCCATTGTTAACTCTATGATTTGTTACAATTTATTCGTTTTCAGAACTGGAGATTCAGAGTACGATGCAATGATAGGTGCTACCGGAAATCGTGTGACAAAAGAATGTTTGTTTGGTCCACCGTTATCAGTTGAACCGCAGATATATACTAAAAGTTCGGACAGTCCACCGTCTAAGTGCTCTGAAATTCTAGCCGAGAAGAAATTTGTACTTCCTTCTAACATAATTTAATCTTTTTGGTCTAACTTTTTTTTTAACGTGTCTCCACATTTCCTCCAGAAGACGATTATTTCTAATAAATACTTATCGAAGTAAGCGATAGTTAGGTAAAGGATTACTTTGAATTATCAGACACGAATTATTACAAAACAGAATCTGCATTGTTTTGCTTGTACATAATCATTTTATAAATATATTATTTCCTATTTTCATCCCGATTAATTATTAATTTACAACAATTCACATTCACGCTGAACAGACAACGTCATATTCCACGTCATGGAGTTATTTACAAACCCGACATATCTTAGGATTATTTAACAAATTATTTATACACGAACATAAAACATTTTTATTTTTCTTATGAAAGTGTAGTTATGTATTTCATTTATGTATTTAATAATAAATGAAATTAATCATATTTTTTTCGAATTTGAAGATTAACATTAAAATTCTTGAAAGATGGAATTTCAATAATATATAACGTAGAAAGTGTATAATTAGAAATAAAAGTATTGGAACATAACAATAATTTAACAAAAATAAAATAATAATATTTGTGAAATTCCTGATGCCCGTAATTATAAATTTAGAACTGAATTCGTTATAAATGAATTTTCAAATATCCCAACTATTCGGGTGTATTACATGTTCACGCATAGCCTCCTTTCATATTCAGCCAAAATAGTTAACATTTCAAGATTGAACATGTTATTTACATAAGTCACTGCAAAAGATATGAGTAACTTCTCTTATAATATATTCTTAATATATTCTTAACTATGTTTCATAAAGCTTTTCGTCAGATTAAATTAACTCTTTGCGGTCGAACCTCGAGATATTCCCAGCGAAGCTGTAGTTGCATCCCCGGGATGTTCCTGGTACGAGTATGACAGTTATTTAGGCAGTCAAACTTAGCACTGTTCATCTTATTGTACTAACTCATTCTAAACACTTTGTGGATCCTTTGAAGAAACACAGTCGTTCTTTCAGTCAGTTGAAATCGTTCTTTCCACACAGGCAGCAGACTCAATATTACTGATATTTACTTTTTTTTTTCATTAATATTTATCTGATTTTTACGTTTGTAAATATTATATATGACAACCTAGTTATTATGAAAATATGCAAAGGTGATGAATTTTATATGACTCAATCAAACTGATGATGACTACAGTGACAAATCAGATAGTGATATTAGAGTACTTAAAAACCAGGATTACACATTGGAGATTCTTATTATACCAAAGAAAACTATAGATCTGTATAAAATATCGAATACCAAAATGATAAATAATATCCACACAACTTAAGCATGCTTATTTGAATAAAATTTATACGTTATTGACTGTAATTGACTGAGCGTGTGCTACCCAAAAATAATTTCAAAAATCAATACGACTACCATCATTCTAAAAAATATCGATCGCAAAGAGTTAATTGCACGTAAAATTGTACAAAAAATCTTATCGATGTATCGTACATGTTTTTTTTTACATTTTGTTCACTCCTCATTGTAATGGAAGTTAATTCATTTATAAAATCTAATCTAAAAATAGTACCCAGCACGTAACAATAAATTATGCAGTTCAGTCTCTCGATTAAACATAGCGATATGATTTATAGAAAAATTTACATATTTTGAAACTATAAATTCGATATGTAACACCGCAAACATTTTTTATATATATAAAATATTTAAAATTAATTGAATAGCGATAAATTTTTCACTTGCCAAAATTTATAATTGAAATTTATCCAATTTTGAATTTAGTTTTCGAATTTCAGATCATGGCACGATACTATGCAATAATATTATCGAATCTGTATTAGGCTATGCATAAAGAAAAGCTAAAAAAATATAAGTAAACTTTTTCTTAACCTTTTCGTAATATATATACAGCTTTGACGATTCTTCATAATCATCATCAGAAACTATGTTTGCATTATTTCTGCAAATATGCATGGATGATGCTTATTTACATGTATGTATGATGATTATTTACAAATGGACTAATGCAAACACACGTAGGATGTCATCACTGACACATTTTTCGTTTTTGATTGTAAATTTTTCATATAATACCTCCACATCCGATTTACATCAAGCAATTGTTTGAGGTAACGATATCGTCTTCAGAAATCATATCCTGAAGGGGAATACCTTGTTTCTGAAACAAATGTTTACACGTGTTCTTATTCCAAAATCTCTGCATTTTATTCAGAAAAATTTATACTTACTTCAATGACGATTGTGGAGGTCATATTATCTGTGTCGTGATACTGAACACCTACATTTGCTGCTGCTATTGCTATAGTACGAACGGTATTGGTGCTGGTCGAAGTTGTGATGTGCTGGGTAATCATGGCATTTTCGTTTGCTCTACTGGAACCATTACACTCTTATATGCGTAAAATAATGAATGAGACACTGTGTTTGCTTTCCATAAAGAAATATCATAAAAGAAAGATATATAGAGAGACTTACTTTCGTTTCTTTACTTGACCGGAATGAAAACGTCCACCCTCACCGCGAATTCTATTCATTGCATGTCGATGTCGAGATTCATGAAGATATTTCTGTAAGAAAATAATAATTTCATATAGAACACATGACTAAACATATATGAACACATGAATGCTAAATGCATGCTTACAGGTCTTTCTTTAGGTATCTTTCCTTCAGCTTCTAATTTTGCCCGCGCTTGACGACGTTTTAATATGCGTCTATATTGTTTAGCATTTACATATAAAGGTTCTTCTTCAAAAACTTCCGCATTTGGCAATGCTACCCTTTGAAATTGCGTTTGTCCGCTATTTCCTGGCACCATCTACAACAATAAAAATTACAGTTACATATGCTTAAATAAATGTCTTAATAATATTTGGCTTGTTATGCTAACTATTTTAATTTTACAAGAAAATTAATTTGTATTGTCCTTGTTGCTCTATAATCACTACAAGTCAGTATAATATATACACAGACTATGTAAGTGAAAGAGACATTTTAATAGTAATCACCATGACAACATTTCCTGCCTGAGACGCTGCTGCTGTAGGACTTGCTAAAGGTTGTACTGGTGTTGTAGTTGCTGCAGTAGTTGCTGTTTGCGATGCTGCTCCAGCAATGTGCATAATACTCCCATTGATATTAAGTACTAGACATAAAATGTGAAAAATATAATTAACATAATTAATATAATTAAAAAATATAATTTATTCATTAAATTATAATTTAACTTTCATACCTGTTGGTTGCGCTTGTTGAACTTGGCCTTCTAATTGTACTGGCTGATAAATATATGTTTGTCCATCTGGAGTCTGAATGATTTGAGGTGTTTGTGGTTGTTGAATTACAATTTGTTGGCCTGTACTGGTTAAACTAGACATTGGAACAACTTGTATCTGTCCATTTGGTGCTGCCACTTGTATAGCTTGTGGTAACATCATCGCTTGACCTCCTTGTCCCATCTGAACAACTTGAACAGTTCCTCCGGCACTACCAACCACCACTGCCTGTCCTTCTCCCAGTTGCTCCATTGTAAATTACTGCTATCGCTAAACAGAAGACATTGACCTTACAACAACAAAAAATATGATACAGTATTATTGAGAAGCAAGTTAATGGTAAACTAAGTGTAAATCCTTTAATGGAAAAAGAATATTTAGTGTAATACAGTAATGTAAGAACAAATTTGTATATACACGTGAACTCATATACATCAAAGTTATATGAATCATGTAAGAGAACTTTCATGTTCGTTGTAACAAAACGAAGATAAGTAAATAAAATGTGTTAAAAGGTTAAAAGATTCTACGATTTTTTTCATCCTGTTAAATACATTTTGTGTCTCGTAATCATTGATAAAGATCGCCAACGTGGCGAGCACGTTAAAGTTTGAAGAGTCCACGTGCAGAACGTTAGATACATAGAAAAGAGAATCGAGGCCAGACAGCGATCATCACCTTCTGTCGGGCAGAAATCGGTCCCGAAGGATATTGCATCCTGTTCTCGATGGCATAATTAACCTCGTATTTTCGTGAGCCTTAACGCGCGACGAACATCGACGTGCGAAACGGAGGCCAAGTCTGCTGTATTGTATTCGGGACGCGGTGTGCCTGGTATGGAACGACGCGAATTTTGGACGAGAAACGCTCGTCTCGACAAACATGGCCGTGCAGAAAGACTTTTTCAAGCACAAGAAGACACGGGTTCGCAGTTAAAACAGGTCACAAAACGAAAACGCTGTTAATCGTACAACGGTGCGCGGTCGTACGCGTACCCCGTTGATGTTTGATAATTTGTGGACTTACATTGGATATTTTCGTGGGCACTTTCCCAATGATTGGTCGGCAAATTGAGGACCAATGGTCGGCGATAGAGAGTCCTCGGCTCTTGTGTATTGGTGGCACTGAACGGGGGGACCTGCCAGTCCGATAGCAGCCCGATGCCAGACCGGTCGATGCCCCTCCGCGCCGCGACGCGCCTAACCAATCTACTGGCTTGACTTATCCCCACCACCTATTTCCCGCGCTCTCATCAAACTTCGCGCGTTCCTAACAGCTTATTTCCCGCTTCCTTTTAAATCGATTTACCGATGTATCCATCCATAATGATCGCCGTGAATCCTTCACGCTCTTTTATTAAACAAAATTTTATAATAAATTATCTGTAACAAAGCTTACAACATTTAGAAGTAAACACTTCGTATTCAATAATTGGGAAATGAAAAGCACAAAATTGTTGGAACATTTGCACACAAAAGAAGATATACTTTTTCTTTTTTTAATATATTTCATGAGATAATAAATGACCAATATTGACAATATTGACATATTTCATATGTTTCTATGTATGTATATGTTTAATCAGAAATTAATTCGTTTTTACAATTTTTAATAAACTATAATTAGTAACATAACAAGTGTAGCTTAAACAATGTTCAATCATTGTTTATTATTGATTACAATTTTTATTTATTATTCACAAAATAATATACAATTTTACAAGTGATACTATTTATTTGATGCATATAAATCAATAGAGTGATACTGGAGTATGATAATGACTTATAATTTTAAAAGATCATAAGACAATTATAAGATTAATAAATTTTGATAAACGAAATACATACAAGAGATGATATATAAGAATATATTAATAATTTATGTAAATATCACATGTGTATATTGAAATTGGGAATTTCTCTCATGTAGCAAAAACAAAATAAAAAGGACAAAACATGTACAATATAAAAAAGATAAAGATGTGGTTGTTAACCAAAATATACATTTTAATGTAAATAATGAAACATATTCCAGTCGCGTTTATAAATATTGATTGTTTCTGAGTCTACAT
Source organism: Frieseomelitta varia (assembly GCF_011392965.1). NCBI lineage: Eukaryota > Metazoa > Arthropoda > Insecta > Hymenoptera > Apidae > Frieseomelitta > Frieseomelitta varia. Next base: position 384,774 of record NW_025110341.1, on the reverse strand, counting down.
CTCATCTATCATATTTTATAATGCTTTTATGGTTATATGGAAATATGTTCAGTGCTGATGCAATATTAAAAAAAAAATTAGTTTAATGAAAAAAGAAATTGATTTAATAAAAACTTAACATGCAAATTTTTCGTGTAAGAAATAATAAAGTTATAATAATTGCGTATATTAAATTATGACAAAATAGCCCTTTTATATTGTTTCTTGATATACATCATAATGAATATTAATAACAGTGATTTATCTTTTTACAGTATTATGTATAAATTATGGAAAAGCACTACCAAATTCAGCTCTTTCGTTAAAAACTGGTCGTTTGAAAATACCTTAACTTGTAACATTTTAAAACAATTTTGTATATTCAGAAACTGTCAAGCCATTTTAACATGTTATCAAGAAGTAGTACCTGATTTTCCATCTATAATACACCACATCATGTTAAATCAATATTCATATTTAAGTAGAATCTGAAATAAATTCAGATCAACTTATTGAAAATTGATTTTGGGAAATTTTTTAGTGTCATGTAGTACAATGATTTTACTCAAGCAAGATGTAATCCTGCTGAGGAAATGCCAAAAGATCACGATAAGAAAGGAACTACTAAATCTTCTTTGTGTTCAACATTAACATCTTCTAGTGCCGTCACAGCCTTATTGAGCATTTTTGTAATCTACAAAGAAAAATTAATTAATTTAGCAAATTATAAATATGTGATAGAATTTTGCATTACATATAATATATATTTACCAGCTCATGATCTCCAGCAGAAAGTGGTTCTGTTGCCAATATTTTTTCTGGAGCAGGAACATCTTTTAATAGGCAAGATGTGCTATCAGGGACTTTAATACCTCCTGCTTCTATGCGTTTGGAGTATGCACGTGACCTATCCATATATTCATGCTGTTCCAGGTTATGTGAATCTAATGCCCCAACATCTATCACATTACTGAAATGAAATATTTTAATATAATTAATTGATCTTTAATTGTGATCTTTAAAGATATACAGAATAACTACAGAAAAAGCAACATAAACATAAGAACTAAGGAAGGCAAGCAAACACTCACGCAGCTGTTTCATGTAAAATTCTATTTAATGCACTTTGTTCGTCAGTTTTCTTGGGTGCTGAACTTGCATACTGATTAACATAATCATCACTGGAAAAAAAGGAACGAAAAAGCTTTAATAACCCTTATTCAATGCTACCACATATCAATATATACAAAAAATATAACACACCTGTGTACTCTAGGTATATTTGTATTATTACTGACAGGATCTACTAACAAATGTGTTCTTTCATTTACTTCTCCACTCTAGAAAGATAAACAGAGAAATTATGTTTTAATTAATTAAAATTTAAATATTTGAATTTGATTTCAACCTTGTAAATGCAAATCATACAAAAATATAATATACATAATTATTTCAGTCTTATATATATAATACAAAAATAGGCGGAACTGCGATAATAGTTTGAATGTATTCCTTATCGTATCTAATGTTGTGTGATACGTTAAAATTCCGAAACGTCTCACACGAATTCTATATAAAAAAAACTATTACCTGTGGACCGCTGTCTTCTTTACAAAAACTGTAACAACATCCCATGCTTATAACGAATTACTAACACTTTATAGCCAGTAACACGTATTGCTACAATATATTATTTTTAATCTTCATTCCTGTAAACAATCAAACGAATCACTCAGCTCTAGATGTACCGATACTGCGCTTCAATCACTATCCAGAAATAAAATATATTGTGAAGTGTGACAACCTTTTTAAACCAGATACGAAAACGCTTACAGAAAGGACATGAACATGCAAGGTTGCTCTGGTGGAATTTATAACGTACTAAATCGAATAACATAACCTTAAATATTTTCACGATAACGAGTGTTCGAATTTATCGTATTACGTTGTATCATTATTCATCAAGATATAAAACTTGATTTTTTATTATGTAATATCGCATTTGATTTATATAGAATTGTACATGTTATGTCATTCAATAAAATAATATACAAAGATAGAAAAGGAAATGATTTTACAACTTTCTATATAAATTACATATTATTCATTTGTATTTTGTTCTCTAAATAAATACTGAAATATATTTTTCTAAATTATAATAATATAATGATGGTACCATAGTATGTCTAAATCTTATTAAATTTGTATTGTAGACGAGTGGTACTAAAAAAAAAAAAAAGAAAATTTAACTGAAAGTTATCACCTCTACATCACATCAACATGACAAATACTAAGGTACTTCATTTACTTTTTAATTTATTAATATACTACATATGTATATAAATGTAATATCTTTAATATACAATTTTATTTTCAGGAATCAGCAGAACTACAAGTCTTTAAAACAGTATTATTTCACTGTTTAGTGATAATAGCCTTACCTGTATTCTCATTTTTTACTAGCAAGGTTTTTATTTTTGATGGTATGGAAACAATAGTACTATTAAAATATTTAAATTTTCTACATACATTTCAAAAATTATATTTTTATGAAGATATTTAATGAATGTAGGAATTATCATTGTTGTTCAAATTTTTAATCTAATAGCCAATATTTTATATTTTTTATGTACAACACTTAATGAATTGGAATGTTACATATAAATTACTTAGTATAGTACATATTAATGTACTTTTAATTATTATCTTACTATATATTCGTGATATACACATATCATTGTTTTAAACATATCTTTATATATTTTAGGTTTATTGGGACTTAATCATGTACCAAGCAACGTGTATTCAGCTGGAGTTGCAATCCTCGTTTTACACGTAGCTCTGGGCGCTTTCATATATCGTGCATATTTCGATGATCAATCGAAGACACAGACGAAGCGAGACTAATAATTTTTTTGTGTTTGAAACACATATAATTAAGTACACTTTCTTGATAACACATTTATTCGTGTATAATCATTGGAAGAAAGATGTTACATTGTATTGCATTACATTTTGCAATTGCATACTTTTTTGTTAATATTTAGATATTTTTCTCTTTTTTTTTTTTTGTTGAATACTGTGACATTGTGTAAAAGGCAAATATAACTGTAATTGTATCAATGAAACATAATTACTAAATAAAAAAAGCAATGACATTCCTACGCAATATTTGCATATTGTACAGCACAAACTTTGCAATCTATATCTATATGGAATATAATTTCATTACACATTTTAGTTTTATATTTGAGAAATCTTGCAGTAAATTATTTTATAATTTATAGTGCCTCAATACACGTCAAATGGATAAATTGTAGTGCACTTTACGATCACAGTACTAGATCAGGGGCAAATTTATATAATCCTTTAAAGTTTTTAGGCTGACAATTTCGGCAGTTATTCAAAAGGATACAGATGCGAATTTTTAGAGAGAAAAAAAATACAAAAAATTATTACAAAAGCTTGGTGTAAATCTGCCCCTAATGATATTGAATAGTAGCCATGTATTTTTCTGTTTTTAAGGAAGAATAAATAACAAAATGAATTGTGATTAATATACAACGCAACCACTGATTTTTTTTTTTTTTTTTTAGTACCAATAAAGAACCCTTGCAAGAACTATGAAAAAAAATTTATCAAATTAATTAGAACACAATTCGAAAGAGAAAACATTTTACTTTTATGAAAAACTATGTACAATATATCTAACTATAATTTCATTTATAGAAATTTTATGTCATCAAAACTTTGACAAAAAGTTGAATCATAAAATGTATACGATTTGCAGCTTTTTTAAACATTCGAAGCCATAAGCAAATCCTAAAACAAGCTTAATAAATTCCTTTAATGAAATATTAATTTATTTAAGTATCTTAAATGCAACAAAAGTTTATGTGACAGAATATTTTGCTGTCGGCCTGGGAAGTGTTGGAATGAACGCTTGTATTTTTAAATACATAAAATCGCCAGCGATATTAATTACTTCACAGTTTAATTTAGTCACTAGCTTAATACTTGTTCTATACGTTGTAAAGTATTGAATCATTTTACTGGCAATAAAATCAGGGATCTCTTTTAGAGTATTCCACCAATAAAAATTTTGTTATACTTTTTTTAAAAGGATATTAAAGATTGAAGAATTTTTGTTATTAAATTAAGAAATAAGATCATTACAACCTGTTTTTAATTTGGTTGGTTATTTTTCATAAATAAATCAAACTGATATACAAGTGTCAAAAAAAAATTTTATCAATGTAAAACAAAATTTTGAAATGTCAGCACCAATTTTTTTTATATTCTATTAATCTTTATTTATCGCAATTCACGAAATGAAATAATTTGAACGCAAAATATACATGTGCATACTTTTTTAAATGATTTATAGAAAAAAATTCTTCAAAGTTCAATATACTTAATGATAATCATTTATAAATAGGTCAACATTATATGCACTAAATTGTGATGGATAAAGAAAAGAAAAGACACTCGCATATACTAACCAAAAACATATCAGGCGCTTTTGTGACATGATAAAAATGAGTTGTGTGATGACATAATTTTCATTATTTTAATCATGGTAGATTTAATAATATCAAAACACATAAAATAGGATGATTGTTACTCAACATCCATTTTTTCTTCTTGGGGTTGTTGTTGCTGATTGGTCTGAGAATGACCATCACCTTGACTACTTTGATTATTTTTTTGATGATCTTCAGCGGTTTTGTCTTTAGGTTTCTCTTCTTTTGGTGGCTCAACTTTAGGTTTTGGTTTATTTAAAATTGGTAATACAATACTATCCAATGTCTGTAAAATAAAAAGAGAATATGTAAATGATAGTCTATACAAATGTATCTTTTATGCAATAAATTTATTATGTGTTTCAAATACCAATTTCTCTCCACGAATTTGAGCTACAGTAACTGGCGGTTGTTGTGTACGAGGTGTACCAGCAAGAAGTACGCGTTTTTCTTCCAGCCACGTCCACTTTTCTTGTACTGCTTTTTCAACTTTTTTTATCTCTTCTTCTGTTAAATGAGAATATTTATCATCTTTTCCACTGGATGCTCTAATGAGATCTACCCCTTTCTTAGCAAGTTGCAAAGCTCCTGCTAATTCATCTAGTGCATGGCCTCTACCTTCAAACTCCATTCGTCTTTCTTTGATTGGTTCGCCTTGTGACTAATAAGAGACACATAATTTTTAATTTCGAAGCAAAAATCTCAATATTATTACAAAATAAATATAACTTACTTTAAGACGTGTTAATCGTTCTGAATAGATTTGTCGTTGACAATCTTCACCTTCCTCGTACAACCAATTTTCGGTTTCATCTAACGTACGGCAAAGTGATTCTTTGTCTGTTTCTGTAATAAATGTGGACAGCTGATCCTCCTCCGATAACTTAGCACGTAAATCATAAACATATTCTTCTAATGCATTACGGGCATCGATACGTTCTTTTTCTTGTTTATCTTCGGCAATCATCTTGGCCTACGATTCAAAAAATAAATAAATTAATACAAAATATGTGAATTAAAAAAATTATATTTACAGTTTATAATAAACAGTTTACCTCTTTTTCTAACGCAGCATCTAAGTCACGTTGAGAAAGTCCACATTCACGCATATCCACTGGTAAATCAATAGTACGAATAGGAACTTTCTTTTTACTTTTGCTTTCATCATTTTTATCGTCACCCTGAAAAATAATAATGTATTAATATAAAATACTTTTATCCGTCTAAACATGCCTGCAACAAAAATTTATATCAAAACGTATTTTCTTCTCATTGTAGATGTTAAGAAGTACATAAACATTTTTTTTATCAAGCATTCTTAACATTTTAAAAGATGATTTCTTATCCTTAATACAATAAATTTTACATGAGAGATAAAATAAATATAACAATGTCATGATGAAACTTAAACATTTTAAACAAAGACACACAAACTGGAAGTCAGGTGATGATAGAAATGAGTAAAGGACAAAGAGGGGCATTATTCTTATGCGAGCAGTTTTCAATTCGCTATGTTTCAATTTCAAAATATATTATGTACATACCTAATGTATTTTGAAATTGGATTTAATATGGAGATCATTTACTTAAAATATTCGAATTGGAAACTGAACCGCATTGCCTGCCTTTACAATTTTAGCACATCGATAATTAATTATTGCATTGTTAAAAGTTACTGTCCCTTTTCCTTCTGCGACCCAGTAAAAAGAATAATTGAGCAAAGACAGACAGCACGGCGTGACACAGCTGTATCTTGGACCCATATGCATCAAAACACATTACATGAAATTATATTATGCATATGTTTATATTGACAATCTTTTTAAAATTAAATAAAAATTTAGTTATTTTTTTCTTATATATTGCTTATTAACCGAGTTTGCAGAAGAAATCGACACAGATTTAAAATTTTTGAACTAAATGTCATGCACTAAAGAAACTACAATATATAGGAAACTTCTAGTTCATAAATAATTTATACTAAATATACACAGATCAACATGAAGTCTGATTAATTTACAAATATATTCAAAACATTAAATAAGTATAGAATAAATCACAAACTTCACATTGCAGAACGTATTTAACATTTTTAAATTTAAGTTCTTTTAACATGATAAAATGTGCTTAAAAGATTTTTTGAGATAATGAATAATAACATATGCAACACGCGATTCTCACATCATGCAGGACAAGTTTATGACTGCAATGATCTTATAATAGATAATTGACGATGCTGACGTGATGAAAGAAATAAAAGACTTATGCCACTTTTACACACGACAAGCTCATCGCGTAGCCATTGATGACTTATAACAATAGAACAATCTAAGCAGAAGTCATAAATTATTGCACATGTTTCAGTTAACATATGGGTCCAAGTAATGATAGTGTGTCGCGTACCGAGCTGAGCCAAGAGAGAATCCTGGAGGAGTAGGAAGGGGCAGAACCCCTCGCACCTCTTCCACCATCATCAGCATCTGAGTTCCGTCGCGTTTTATCCATGCTCACCTAAACCACAACAAACTCACATAGTCATGCATCAGACACTCAAAGCATGAATACTGTATTTCTACAAAGTTTATTCCTGGGAATAATGAATTTAGCGAATTTAGTTCACAATTCAGTGTAATGTAATTGTTATTTACGCAATAAACCTTTTCTTTCAGATTAATAGAAAATGATTTTGGAGATGTATAATTTAAATGAAAGGTGAAGCAACAACGAATATACATACTTCAGGTGCCGGTGGTTCATTTGCTTGTGCTTCTTGATCAGACTTATCTTTCTTGTCTTGTTGCTGATCGACATCCATGTTATTTTGTTGTTGCTGCTGTTGCTGTTGTTGTTTCTCTTCTTCTTCCTTTTCTTGTTGTGTGAGTTCACGTTTCTCGATCAACGAAGCCGAGACAATAGTAAGGATTCCATTCAAATTTATCCTTACTTTTACTTTTACTTTCGACAACTCACCTTCTAGTGTTGGTTTCACGTTCTTTATTGTATATGTACCTATAAAAATGTTATTCGTTAGAGAAAAATATTATTAATTATTAAAAAAGGAGAATTAAATGCATACCAATGTAAGTTTGGGAATATGATGGTGGTGGTACAGTATAACTAGCAGTTAATGTAAATGGGTTTGAGCGATAAAATGTCAATGTTTTTGAGAACGGTATAGGATGATTGTGTCCAAAGATTTCCATTTCACTAAAATAATAGATAACACAGAAATCAGGAAAAGATTTTCTTATTTAAATAAATATTTAAATATTACACGTAAAATATGAATATTGACATACCCATCTTCTCCTTGTGTAGGATCCCATGTTAATTTTAAAGGATATGGTTGAATATCAGTCACTGAGAAGTCACGGACTCTAACAGCGGGACTCAACATTGCACACTGAAGTGCGCATCCTCGTGCAACTGCCTCGTCTTGATTTAACGTCGTAGATACAGTACGACCAAAAATTTCTTCAACCAAACGTTTGATTGCAGGAACACGACTAGAACCACCCGCTAATTCAACTGAATGAATATCTTCTAACTTTAATTCTACAAAAATAATTACAGATTAGTATATAAGAAAATGAAAAATATATTTTTGTAAATCTAAATTACACGTAACAACATATGTATAAAAAGAATGAAACATACTAGAATCTTCAAGGCATTGACGTAGAGTTGATTCAACGCGTTTAAACAAATGTGCACACATTGCTTCCATATCTGCCCGTTTCATTTCACCATGTACATCTTTTTCATCCATGAAACATTCAATATTAAGAGGAAGCGTTGTCGAATTAGCTGACATTTGTTTCTTCAATTTTTCTACTTCTCCTAATAGTCTTACATATGCACGTGGATTGGTGTGAGGATCAATATTATATCGTGATTGAAATTCTTTACAAAAATGTTCTGCTAAAATAGAATCTATATTCCTTCCACCTAATTGACTATCAGAAGAACTTGCTATCATCTGGAAATTACGCAAGTCTATAGAATTGTTTCTCATTAACCCCGGGATTACCCACGTGGGGGTCTAGTGCCGGGATGTACCCCAGGTGGGTAATCCCGGGTTAACTTCATTTTGCTATTATCAATGAATACGACTATTAAAATACTCACTTTCAGCTTTCCTTTATGGAATGCACAAATGCTTACTTGTAAGCTTGCATATCCACAATCAACAAACACTATATGTCTTGGAGGTGCATCAGGTGCTGGTAAATCTTGTTTATAAATACCATAGCACAAAGCAGTAGCTGTTGTTTCATTAAATAATCTAAGAACATTTAAACCAGCAATCCGTGCAGCGTCAAGCAATGCCTGACGTTCAGCTTGTGTGAAATATGAAGGAACAGAAATAACACAATCATTAACAATAGTTTGAAGAGCAGTCTCAGATATACTCTTTAACTTTGTAAATAACATTGCAGTTACTTGTTCAGGTGAGAAAATGTGTTCTTCTCCTAAATATTGTACCTAAAATTTAAAAATAAATATAAATACCTTTGATTACTTAACTATTAATTACTTGTATCATTATAATCTTTACTACACAAATTACATGTGATGTGATTCATCATGTTTTAACTGCTCTAAAGAGATATAAATAAGATATGAGTGTCCACAAGTGTGAGAAATCTGGCATGATGCCCAGATTAAATCTAAGTAACATTTAAAACCATGTGAAAAAATAAAAAAATACTCGTTATTTTTTCACAATATTTTGATACATTTTTTCATAATAATATAATATAACTTTTGTAACTTTATAAACTAGTTATATATGTTGCAAAGTATTACTAATATAATTACAATTTTTAACTTTTACTGTTTGTATAATAGAAAAAAAATTAATTCTATATTTAAAAAAACAAAAACTTACATGTATTCCAATACTTCCATCTGACTGATGAGTCACCTTAAAAGGTAACATTTGAAGCTCTCTTTGTACCTGCGGATCATTATATTTTCTACCCAATAATCTTTTAAATCCATGAATGGTATTTTTCATATTGGTCACCATCTGATTCTTAGCTGCTACACCAAGAATTCGATTTTTGCCACTGAATGCTACACATGATCTAAAATCAATATTTATATCTAATAATCTCAGTACAAATATGAATTTCACTTATCACAATATAAATATAATTCACTTATGAATAAGTATGTGTACATCAATCTAATACATTATAGCTAAGTTACTTCTAGAATAATCTAAATTATCTAGAACTATCTACTTTTCATGTTAGAGAATATATTAAAAAATAAAAAATTACAAATTTATCATTTATTGTTACAGCAGAGAATTTAATAATAGTAATAAAATATTTAAAATTATAACATCATAATAAAATGTTTAATATACTTTTATATTATAGTATATTTACAAAGATGAAATTAATGATAAAAATGTGATGTTCGATATTTTAATAATTGATGATAAAAATTAATTAAATTGAACTACTATATATACATATTTTTTAATATTTTTTTACAAATATTCTATCTGTTTTACGTATTTTATATATATTACGTATTTTACTAATAACGAAAAACAAATTATAAACATCGTGACAATTCATTTACATAACAATATGAATGTAAAACAAATGATCAATTTACAAATGAATAGTACATACGAATTCGTAATATAATAAAAGCAAATAATATTTCCTATAATTTTTGTATACAAAGCATAACTAGCATAGTAATAACGTAACGCATTTATTCATTATATTAATTCTGACGTAAATAGATTGCAGACTCACATGACTACACCAATTTCAAATCAAGAAAAAAAAAAAAATAGCTCGCGGATCATAACCCACGCTATGGACTTTTTTGTACTTCTTAGTCATGTGAAAGTGAGCAGGTACGCTCAAATAGACGAAATGATTTGGACATAAATGGCAATGATCGAATAATACATCGTCATCCTCACTCTACTATTCGAGCACGAAAATGAATTATACATCGATGTTTTGAAACTGTTCTACCACTATTCTTTACTAAGATTCTCGAAAGAATCGAAAGGAAACAAGAGGAACACCTGAAGCAAAAGGACACCGGGTGAGCACCCGGTATCTTCCTGTAAAACTGGAAAAATTAGGAAATGATCGTCACAGTAAGAGAAACTTACGGTGTACTTCGAAGACTGTAATCATTAGCTATAGTTTCAATGCCTCCAGCGCGTGCTACAGCCACATAACAGCTTTCGTTACCAAAGTCAATCCCGATTACGGACATAGCAGCCATGGCTGATAGACTGGGTACGACGTTTTCCTTACGACACTGAACAAATTATTGCGTGTAAATCGCTGATTCAACGTTGATCCTTAATAAGGATGGACGAGTGATCGATAAGTCGTTTAGAATACGCGTTGATGATTATCGTATATGATAGGCCCACGACCACTATAAATCCTTGCTCCCTCACTCACGCAATAGACGAAATGCCCTCCGTACGGTAACTCTGATTATTTCTTTCTGCTAACTTCTGCTGAGAATTCACCAATCATGGCGCTGCGGTGCAGAACTCCTATTGGCCAGTCAGTTGCTCTGGAACATTCTGGAATTATGCGCCATTGGAATCTTCCTTTCGGACGTCGTCGTTTCGTTTCGCTTCGTTTCTCGAAAGGTCGAAACTAATGGATCGATGTAACGACATATTTCGCCAGAATGGAATTACCAGGTCTAGATTCGCGATGATTAATCGCACGAACACTGCCCAATTAATTTCCCTTTTTGCCCGCGTAGTATCTCTCAAGGATTTTGAATTTATATATAGTATACTTTGCGCATCCGTATGATTGGTTTGCACGGCAATATGTCTGTCGTGAAGCAAATTTCGAATTACCGTAATTGCAAATATTAAGCAACGAATCATTTTACGAATATTCACGCTATTTATGATTCTTTTATGATTGTCGTAATAACGATTATATGTAATAATGTAAGATTACACAAAACATCGACGTAATATTTACTTGGAGTTACAATAAATAATTACGAACATTATACGTATTATATTTTGTACGCATGCATGTAAAATGTATACGAAATTCACAAAAATGTTTATATCGACTGTATTAACGTAATCGGAAAAAAAGAGTTAATATATTCGTATTCGTAAAATATGTACACGTGCGTATGTACTTATATCCTCTGCGTCAATGCAATTTCACAAAATGTTACATGACATGTTGCGTCTGTACACAAGAGCGTGATTTTGATGCGATGTTCAAATAAAGCGATCAAAAACGTAAATGTAATGCGAATTGTATTATTGTATGGATTATTGGCAGTTATTCAATGAATTTATATATCGATATACTGGTAATAAGTAGGTAGTAGATATAATTGTGCAAGATAAACATCATATGGTTCAAAGGCACAAGTATATGAGATCATACACGTATGTAAAATGTCGCGTCTATGTAATTTAAAATTTTGTTCGATTATAAAAGGGACTAAACATACGACAGCTTTGATAAGCAAAAAGAGTCTACGCACAACAAACGAAACACAAAATGTGTTCCATGAAAGCGGTAAAGGTTATGCCGATCTCTATTGGAAGTTTGAGAAACATATTTACCCGTTGTACAAATGTTTGGATATAATTAGATTAAAGGAAATTCGTCCTTTATTGACAAGAATGAAAATCTTGCGAACTAAGTATGACATCAATCATGAGAAAAAGAATTTCAAGAGCTTGGGATTTATATTAGGTGGCATTGGCATAACCATAGTTCTTTGCGAAGCCAAAAATCACAGAGGTATGTATTACTTATATCATTAATTACATATGAACATGAAATTGATTGATTTTTGATTAATAATTTTGTTTGATCAGATAAGCAGTTTTTCCGGGCTGCAAAATATGGCAACATTCTAGAATTAACAAATGTGAGTATAAAGAAATATTCTGCTATAGTGTCAACGACTAAGAAACTTGTCTGTTTGTAGATTATAAAAGAAGGTATTGATGTAAATATGCGTCATCCATTGGGTTGGACAGCATTACATCTTGCTGCTATTAACGCAAAACCAGAAGTTGTAAAACTTTTGTTAAAACATGGAGCAGATGTTAATGCTCCAGATGAATTCATTAATGTCTATGGGACTGCCATAGAAAAGGGATTACATACATTAGATGGTACGAAAATAAAACAAATTATAGTAGTTAAGTAAAAATGGATTTTTATATTTTCTAAGCTAATGCATAAATTCTCAATTTTGCAGTGCTTGCAATAAGGGAGGAAGAGTTTTGTGATCAATTGAACAGTAGAGCCACCTTCAAAGGTTGTACAGCGTTACATTATGCTGTATTGGCAGACTCTGAGGCTTGTGTGCATGCATTATTAGAAGCAGGAGCTGATCCAACAATGAAAAATGAATCAGGACATCGTGCAGTAGAATATGCTAAAGATGGAGCGCTCAAAGAAATGCTTATAAAACGTGCGATAAAATATGATGAAATAATGAAGGAAAAAGTACATATGATTAAAACCAAGCTTTGATTTTTACATTATGCTATTTTTGATCCATTTTTTTACCTGATATTGTAAACAGGAATTAGAAGAACGTCGTAGATTTCCACTAGAGCAACGTTTGAAACAGTATATTGTTGGACAAACTGGAGCAATATCTATTGTTGCATCTAGTAAGATTTTATACAACCAACCATCTATATATAAACGTGTGTAATATTTTTTGTAATGCTTTGTCTAATTACAGCTATTAGGAGAAAAGAGAATGGGTGGATAGATGAAAAACATCCCCTAGTATTTCTTTTCTTAGGTTCATCGGGAATTGGAAAAACTGAATTGGCTAAACAATTAGCTGCATATATACATAAAAATAAACAGGAAGGATTTATTCGATTAGACATGTCTGAATATCAGGAGAAACATGAAGTTGCCAAATTGATTGGTGCCCCACCAGGGTAATCTTTATTTACATCAAGTTACGTATATGGTTTCCACGTTATAAATATTTAGATTTTTTTTTTTTTATTACATTAATTAGATATGTGGGTCATGATGATGGTGGACAATTAACAAAACTTTTAAGGAAATGCCCAAATGCTGTGGTATTATTTGATGAGGTTGATAAAGCTCATCCTGACGTATTGACTGTTTTGTTACAATTATTTGATGAAGTATGATTACTTCATATTATATGTACTTTATGTATTATATACTTTATAATATACGATATCAAAATATTGTGTCAAAATGAAAATTTGAATCTTTTTAGGGAAGACTTACCGACGGTAAAGGTAAAACAATCGAATGCAAAAATGCAATTTTTATAATGACATCGAATTTGGCAAGCGAAGTAATCGCTGATCATGCGGTACATCTTAGAGAAGAAGCTCAACGTGTAGTAGATCAAAAATTGGACAAAAATGTTGATATAGAAGAGGATCCAGAACATGTTGAAATATCTCGTAATTTTAAGGACGAAGTAGTATGTATTAATTTCAGTAAAATATGTTTTTAACATTTTGGAGACAAATTTTTTTTTTTTTAAACATTCTCTTTATAGGTGAGACCAATATTGAAGTCACATTTTGGTAGAGACGAGTTTTTGGGCAGAATAAATGAAATCGTATATTTTTTACCATTTTCTCAATCTGAACTTATAGCATTAGTCGCAAGAGAATTAGAAGCTTGGGCAGATCGTGCGAAAAAAAGGCATAAAATAGAATTGAAGTGGAATAGAGAAGTTCTATCACTTTTGGCTGAAGGATACGATACCCATTACGGAGCACGTTCTATTAAATACGAGATTGAAAGACGCGTTGTTAATCAATTAGCTGCTGCTCATGAAAGAGGCCAATTAGGTATGTCAATTATCATTAACACGTAAAAAGAAAGATTTCTGTCGAATTTTAATGAAATATTGTTTTTTAAGAGAAAGGATGTTGCGTATTACTTAAAGTTAAATGGAATAAAAATAACGCAAATATAGCGTTGTCAATACGACGCAAAGGTGCTAAAGATTTTGTCGATCTTTCTACAGAGAATTTAACAAAAAATATAAATCCTGCATTTTAATACTAAATTTAAAAATTACATATTAAAAATTACTTTGGATGTATAATTTGAACAAATGTAGAAAGTGTATTATATCTCATAGTGCGTATAAATAAAGAAATTCGGAACCTTTTGTATTATTTATTATAGAGATGAAACAACCTTTGTAATAATAATATATGTTTAATAATATGCAACAGTTTTGAGATCCAAACCAAAATGTAAATAAAGGCGATAAAATGTATCATGTTCGAACAAATTTCTACAATACTTTCTTTATCACATCCTATCCTTTCTTTCTAATATGTAGATGAAATGAAATATACGATTCTGACGGAAATAAGTAATTCTTTATTTTAAATCGAATCATAAGGTTACATTACAAGAAAATATCGATTACACTTCACATTTAAGATACATTGTACATTCTTTACGACGTTAATAAGACAAGAGATATTCTCGAAATGTTTAGAAAACCAATTGTGGAAACTGTTTCTCTGCCTTGCTTGTCAATCGTCTCGCAATACCGTAAATTTCATTAATTTCTTTAATTATTTGTACGACGATCAGAATCAGACTACCGTTGTTAAGAGAAGTTTCAACCACTGGGAATAAATGCGTTTAGTTGCACCAATTTTCGTTTAGTTGCACCATTATTGTGCAAGGCAAATTCAGGTCCGACAACAGGGTGTCTATTTGTGTATTGTAAAAAGTAGCTGAAGTAATCGACGTGTGAGATAATTTTTGAAATCGGCGCATGAGAGTTCATGGTAGAAATACGATAAAAATCTGGCGTTTACAGAGAGAGTTTGTTTCGTTTTTTTTTTTTTTTTTTTTTAGGAAATACGGGAACATGGAATTCATGTAGTCTTTAAATATCGTCACAGTTATAAGTATGTACGGAATGTTAAAACCGCGTACTGTATTAGACACCCAAGATGATTGTACACGGTATACATATAAGAACATCTTCATATGTATATAATATTAATATATGTGTGTGTATATATATATACACATATGTATGTATATATATAAATACGTCTTTTTTTTTCTTTTAATATAAATACCACGTACCATATGCGGTATATATATATATATATGGGATATAATAGAAATACTGTTAAGTATAAGGTAAGCGTACGATTCGGACCACGCTCATAGTTAGTTAAGCGTTTCTTCCCAACAAACTTTTCTTCAACACCAATTGTTACGTTTCACGTAATCATATTATATTTACTTATAACATACTTAACGATGATCAACATTTAATTTTAATTCTTTCTTTTCGCCAGGTAACGTTTGTTACATCATCAATATTTCTCGCAACCAACGGATCAGAAACATTTAAATCGCTGTAATGCACTGTACTCTAAAATATTTATAAGTACGGCAGATTCCTTAATCGAACTCTCTTAAATTAACAATAAATAGATCTAAGCTCTGGAATTTTCAAAATTATTAATATATATGATATGATAAACTTTGGTCGGAAATGTTCACATATTCAATTGATTTTTTTTTTTTTTAGTTTTTCTTCCTCATTATCTTTTTATATAAGTCAGACTTTGTCGTTAATTACACAGAGTTTGATTTATTTGTTTTTCTTTTTCTTTGTTTCTTTAGCAGTGTGGTGAAAAAAGTGTGGAAAAGTGTGAAAAAAGAACGCAATAAATTGAAAACTATATACTCTGTTATTCGGTAATATGTCAGAGGATCTGTATGATATACAGATATCTGTATATCATACATCTTATCATGCGCTGGATAGTTTTAAGACGCCTGTGTCTGAACGAACGTTACACAATAATATTTTTTTGCATTCTGTGTTGCTGCTCACGTATTCGTAAATAATTACGACATTAACAACGATAACGCGATTAGACTATAATTTATCGGAGGAGAATCGTTTTCGTTAGGCTTTCAGTTCGTTTGTAGACTATGTGATTATTTAAACAGGCGCATCCATGCGCGCCTTGTACTTCTCTGAGGTCAATTTTGTTGCATAGTACAAACTTAGGCCTAGGAAGTACATATGTATATACGTAATATACCTCATTTCTCTCCAGTGGTTTCAGACTATGATGAAAAGATCACATATTAGAACTAGAAAAACATATTAATATCTCAAATTATTCATCTCTCTCGTTCTCCTGTCTTTCATTCTTTCTTTCTTTTCTTTTCTTTTTTTTAATTTTTATCTTTTATTATATAACCAACGCGCAAGCAAGTACAGTTCAAATCATCGTTTGAACATATCTCATCTTGAAATTATTTCCTCAGAATAATTTCGTGGTAAGTCTGTAACGGAAAGCATGATGGTGTTTCTTATCGCGTGCGAAGCACGATTATCCATTATCACTGTATATATTTATATTCGTTATCGCGAACAGTGTTACATATCTTGCTGATCGTGTAAAATACATTTAACCGCCAGTAGAAACAAATTATATAAATATATAATTATATATTTGTGTGTATATGTAAGTGTGTGTGCGTGCGCGCATGTAGCGTAGACATGCATAAAACGATTGTCTCCCCCTTCGTACGCAAATTTTCCTCCTCTTTCCTTCCTTAAAATATTCTTCCATCTATATACTTGAGTGTGACACACACGATTTCCTCTTTAAGAAGACAAACGAACTTGTCGTTTATCGCGTTGCGATATCATTTCTCTTTAGACTAAATCATTCGGTCGAAGGTGACGGGAAATTTGGTACAGCGAAATATCATGTTAATGAGGTTCTCGAGGATTGAGGGACATCGATCCTTACAACTCGCTGAAACGGACAACAACGGCGTGTACTTTATATCGCGTTTTTTCTTGTTCGTTAATGGTCTCGAGTACATCCATAAAAGCGGTTTCACATATATAACATTGCTACTCTTGTTTACATATACAGATTATTTTTATCCTCTGATTGTACTTCTTCCGTCAGCAATCCGAAAGGAAGCGGAACGGAACGAAACAGAAATAAAGATTGCGTCCACGTATCCACAAAACGTGCCCGGTTTTGTTTCTTCAGAAGACAATACACGACGAATAGAACATCGATTGACAATTCATTTTCCTCTCTATTTTCCTCTCCTTTTCCTTCCTCCTTTAATGCAACGTGTGCCACATGTCGATGGTTTTCCTCGGCGATTGGGTCATGTGAAGCCAGTGCTCTCTTCCCTGATTTCCTTCCGCCCCCCGAATCACACCCGTCGCTGGACCAACGATACAGGAACCGACGATTACGTTCCCACCGATGAATTCGTTGCTCGAGTCCATCACGCATACCTTGCAAAAAAAAAAAAAAAAAAAAAAAAGAAAAATTAGTTCAGTTGTTTTATCTTTTTCTCTTTGTACGTACTTGGAAGTGTCTTCTAACTTAATATTACCCTCCGATTAATTGCGATGATAATGTTCGACTCGGTGTACAATGAATCGGCGTTTATTCGTAATTTTCAGAATTACATTTACCCTTCCTCTATCATTGTATTTTCATTTTGATAAAACGTCAACATGAATCAGTCTAATTCAAGAGATACTATCTTTGCGACAGGTAATCTCACTTTCATTACAGAAACTGAAAACTTAAAAAGGTCTTCTTTCATCAGTGGACAGTATTTGTATCTCTTTACAATTGTGACACGCTGTGTTCAGAAGTTAATTAGCGAAAGTCGCTTTAATTAAAGTATTCCTCGAATGCAAAGTCTTTGACAATAGAAGGATATTTGCATGGTACACGTTTAAAAAAAAAACTGACTCACATTGATTAGCTTCCGAGCCCTCCACATATTCCACAACCGAGGTAATCACGGGAGAAGAAAGATAGCGTATACCTAATACTGTTTTAACGTTTCCATTTCTGGAATTTTGCTATCGTTGGATCGATCCCTTAGTCCAAGACGTTTGCGAACCACTGATAACGTTTCTCGTTCATCTCGTTCATCTCGTGTTTCTTCCTTGAGGACCTTCGCGAAAACTCATCGATATTCAGCCTGGATTTGCTGTTTGATTACGAGGGTCGCTTGTATAGCTTTTCTCTATTCCTTTAAGGGAGATTTCTTTCAGATTTCCCTCCTTTTAGACACGCTACGATTTTCAGAGTAAATAGATTTTCTATACAAGTAATCTGAAATTTTGTCTTTCTTTTATTACTAATACGAAGTTTAGAGCGACTTTGCAGTGATGCAAGACACATTTGGCAACTAATCCCACTATTTGGCATCATTAATCCCTCTGTACAACAGCAGGCTACTTTTAAATTAGTTGTAAGAGACGGCAATTCGTTTTTATCGACGTCATCCGGTAATTTTTTGGCACCGATAGTCGATTCAATTGTTTACGTTTAGTTGAAGCGATTTGTCCAGAAAAATCACAGTGTTAAAATTGAATAAAAAACGAGTCAATAACAACTGAATCGATCCTTAATTTAGAATTTGTACCTTTTTATTTTCCTAAGTAAATTAATATTAAACTAGATCCTTCGGATCGTATCAAATCGCTGAATTATCGTATCTGAAAGATTCTAAAAGATCAACGCGAGTAACGTTCATCGTATTTGATAATTAACAGATCAATAAATCTTCTTTACTTGCTCGTCCATAAATTTTCACGGAATTGTGTCACCAGCACGCAAAAAGCTGCAAAGTTTAAAACATAAATCTGTCGCTGTTAGAAAATCGCGCGATCCGTTTGCCATGCAAGGATGTAAAACTTCGTTAGGAATTCTCTAACTCTTGCGGATGTATATTCGCGCGGTGGACAAATGAAAACGTATCGACGAAGATTGTTTCGAGCCACACTTTGGATCCAATTCTTTCGAGATTGACGCACGGTTTTGTAGGCGAACTCTCCGCGCAAATCGATAATTTGTAATCGTTGGAATTCATTTGCAATCGGCGAGGTCGCACGTTTTCTAGAACGAAGTCCCGGAGTTCTGCGTTTTTGTGAAAATGGAGTTTGGTTTCTTAAATATTTAATGGGAACGAGATGGAATCATCATCTCGCGTTTAAAATAGCTCGATTCGATATTTTTCAAAGATATGTCATATATATATATATATATATATATATATATATATAATCATTTATTTCCAAGACACTTACTTGAAGCTAATTTTTCTGACAATAACTCTCAAAATAATACTAGAAACCAATTGTCTATAAAAATAACTTCCGAAGCGAATTATTTCAGCAAACGAAAATATTATTTTAAATCTACTGATTTCAATTAAGCTCCACGGAAGCGAATTTATTAAGGTCAAAGGAAGATAATTATCCTTTATCCTCCGATGCTTTGTTTAAACTACATTGATCAATATTAAACGTGACAGATGTTATTGGAAAATGTTTTGAGTTCGCGCGTGACAAATAATGTACAAACGACAGAGAGACGAACGAGTAATAACCATGTACGTGACCTGTACCGTTGCAGCTTCGTATCTTTTTGGATCGTGCTCGAATTAAACAAAAATTCAACGCGCACGTACGCTAAAACCGTCAACGTGCACGTTGATTGCTAAAACAACGTTAACATTTCGAGTCGCTGAAAGAGGTCGCAAAACGCCGTCGATTTTTTCGTTAATGTGATTTTCATTTTAATTCCTTGGATTTGGACGGGAGAGGGAAAAGGGAGAGAAAGATTAACAGACCGCGCTTCACAGTATAAAATTTGAAAATTAAATTCTTTCGCTCGCGCCGGTGAAAATGCGATTTTTTTCCCCCTCTTGTCTCGCAGAGCTGAATAATGTAGTTTGAAATTTTGTTATGCATATCAATCCGGCTGGCCGCTGATTTAAATAACATTTCGAAGGGAGAACCTCGACGTATACAAAAGTGTTCTGCCTTGAGTCTACTGCATTAAGAACCACTTTCGAGTTAATTCCGCGGTGTGTTTGTTTCACGTGCGAATCGAAAGAAACAGAGCCTAACAATGGAGACGTGACGTTAAAGGCTCGGGTTATTATTCACGTGAAACATTCGAAAAATTGTTATTTAAATGACACGACATCTTATCTGATTCGATGACTTGGTTGTTCGAACGATTTCTCTCTAAATTACTTCATTATTTTATGTCGTATTTTGCGCAATTTTTTTCTATAAATATAGTTATAGTTCTATAAATATATAGTTCTATAAACATATGGTTTCTATAAATAATTTCTAATTCTATTTCGTGCACATTGTCAACTGCGTTAGAAATACAAACACATAACGTTTACAAGTTCAGATATATATGCCTGCTTTATTTAACTCTCGGATGAAGCATCACTTTACTACTAATTGCAAATGATTCATTTGATTCGAACACGAGATAAACGAGTTATTTGAAATTGTTATTTTCTTCTTTCTTTTTTCTTTTTTTTATCCTCATTCCGAGTAACATTTGCCCAAATCTGATTTAACAATGTGATTTTAATATCTTTCGTTTATCAAACGTAACGAGGGGAAATTAATTAACGCAGAATTGGAAATATATGAAAAGTTGAATGGGAGAGTGATGCACTTGTGCCACTTTTCGCAAATTAAATTCAACGGATGAAACGATAGAATCTGTACGTTGTTTCAAAGGTATCTGTATGAAAGAGAAAATGAAAATTTTGTAATCTCGCACTTTTCATTTAGTTCTTTGTGATTCACATGAAGATGGAAATTATAAATTATACTACAAAGAGAGAGAAAGAGAGAGAGAGAGAGAGAAAGAGAAATCAAAATTGGATATATTTTCGTACGAGATCGACATAATCATTGTACGAAATATTATGAAATCGCGGTCTCACCCTCGACAATGCTTCTTAATTATCCGGCGCGACAGTTTGTGCATTAGGGTAGCAAGTAGAAAAGCTTGATTGAACGTTAGACGTTATATTTACCTCGATGGCCGATGACGCAAGATAGTTGGCAGGAACGTTAAAGGACATCGCCTCGTTCCAAACGGGGCTGGTGGTCGCTTTTCTCACAGCAGTTTTCTTCTTCTTCACCCTCTTCTCTCCACAAAGAAGATTTACTTTCACGAACGAATCTAAGGTTTCTTTGTCCTGCGTAAAACAATCGGGCGCAGGCACGTGGAATATTAAAACGAATCAATCACTTTCGTGACGCAAATGAATGATAAAACAGAGGTATATTAATTTTAGATGTTAATTAAAAAAGAAACAAAAAAAAAAAAAAAAAAAAAAAAAAAAAAAAAAAAAAAAAAAAAAAAAAAAAAAAAAAAAAAAAAAAAAAAAAAAANAAAGAAAAAAAAAAAAAAAAAAAAAAAAAAAAATAGAAAATACTGAAAGTAGTTTTAACGTTCATTGGATCGTGCAAATAAAACAGCAATGAAATTCGATGGATCGATCGCCAGTTACCTGTGGCGGGAACAGATTTCTGGCCTTTAAAATCTGGACTGTTAGCCGTTCGGCGCTTGGCAGATAAGAGAGCGACAGCAGAACTTCTTGAATTTGTTCGGGTGGCTTCCGTTCACGTTCAATTTCCCCCCAAACTTCCTCGGTCGAGGTAGGCGAATCTAATCGTAAAATATGCAGCGGCACTTTGACAGAACCTACGATGTCGTTCCTGGAGAAACGATCGTAATCGAGCACCTGTTAAAGAGAAAGTTCGACTTGATTAAATCACTGGCGTATCAACCACTCCTTTGTGCGTACAGTTTGAAAGAAAACTTTCCCACCACGACAGATATTTGCAATGCCCGTTGCTTCGTTCGCTGAAAATGTCCTACGTCAATGTTTATCAAAGGATCGATAATGTATCAAAGAAATTTATTTGCATCCCGAAAGAAAAAAACAATTAACTACTAAAAAGTTACTGTTTGAACAGAGCTTTGCTTATATTATTAAATAAAACTATTCGAATCGATACATCGTCACTTCAATTTTTACTGTTTCAAGGTGATCTGTTATCTCTACTAACAATATCCTGAAATAACAAATATCAAATATTCTAATGGCTGGGGGGGGGGGGGGGATTTTAAAAGAACTGAAGGGCAGGAAAATCTAAGTGAATCTAATAGGTAGAATATTAGTAGTAATATTCGTGTTAATTGCCTGCAAAACCAGGATCCTGTCATGAAGTTCGTCGTTGCTGACGGGGAATTTGAATTGTTGATCGAAGAACGGGTTCGTCTCGTTACGGTATATCTGCGTCTGTCGTTTTCTCGAATCTACTTCAGGGCTGAGCGTCAGCTTCACGTAAGGATCGTTGAATCCTCCTTGATCACTTCCAGCCAGATCGTGTGCCTCGATCAGGTGTACATGCAAATCCGATCGATCGAAGTCGTATTTGAATCGCAAATGCAGCCGGCCCAGGCTCTTTCCATTTCTGAAATTAGGGCCAACACGAAGACACGCGTTACTTCTTATCGGGGATGTATATCGAGCAGTTTGAAATCCAAGTACGGAATCGCACACGTATATCTAAAGTCGATAAAGTTCGGTTTGGGAAATCAATATCCGCGAATGTTCTTGTTTTTTTTTTTTTTTTTTAAGTTATAGTAGCGAATATAGTAACTGAAGAAACATGAATCTTTGAAGTCTTTGAAGTTCAGATTTGGTTGTTAAAGTCGAGATGTTGGATCGAGGCAATATTTATATTAACAAAGATTCTCTCTTGATATTTTCTCACCTGACGTCTCCCATCTGGAGTTTGTGATTTTTGAGATGAAATTTTAGGAATTTGAGATATCATTGAAATATCATGACATAAATTATTGTCTGGCTCTTCAGTACACCGTGGATTTCTGTGTATATTTAAGCGTGGAACTTTAAAGTGTGTAAAATTGTAGAGAACGTACGTGATATAAAGAAATACATCAAGTATCCAAGGTATAAGGTGTATAAAAGAATTTTTTTTATCAAGGTTTTAAATTATATTTATATATTATATTCTATATTCTTATTATTATATTTATATATTATATTCTGTATTCTTATTATTATATTTATATATTATATTCTATATTATTATTATTATATTTATATATTATATTTTATATTCTTATTATTATATTTATATATTAATACACGCTATATTTCAGAAAATACGAGTCTGCATAAATTTTCAATGAACAAAGCGTTGAACGTTTATTTTCAAATTACCAACAATTGCAGATCGCTTGGAGTCAGCTAAATGTCAGTTAATCCGAACGAAATTCAATAATATTGAATCCGCGTCAGAATAACACGCGTCGACGAACGTGTTACAAAAATTATATAAAATCCCACGCGATAAATTTCATCGAAACGGAGTATCGAAATGAAATAAAATGCAAAATCGGATCTGTCCTCATCGGTCGCGAAACGCGCAACGACACCGTCTAATAATCGTATTAACAAATCGTGCTCGAAGCACCTAATCATCGGTTATTTTCATTTTACATACTCAGTGATAAACACGAATCTATCTATTGCTTAGTTATATATGTATACATACGTCTCGCATGCCCCAATTAATAAACGTAGCAATACGAGGCGTTAGCATGTGTTCTTTGCCTATTGATCGAGGGATTAATCATCCGCGCCGAAGTCAAATAATAAAATGGCTCGCTTTTCGTATCCGATTGCCGTATATATCCGGTAATTCAATCCTTTCAGACTATGCTATGCGTGTTCCAGGCAGATCGAATCATGTAGGTCATCAGGGGTAATATACATGTGCCTTCCAGAAGCCAAACTGATCGGCTCTATTTTTTTTCCCCCCTCCAATTCAGTTTCTTAATTTTCATCAGACGAATGTCCGATCGACGTTCAATTTTCTCGAAAGAGACGACTTATTTCCTCGAGTTCGTTCGTTGAAAGAGGATGGCCGATAGACAGTGCATTTATAAGAAATTAAAAATATTATGGATACAAAATGTATAAAATAGTCAGAGTCTGAGAATTTGCTTCCACTTCTTTTCTTTCCAGCAACTTTACACAAATGTAAAACTGCACGAGCATTCGAAGTTTGATTGATCATTTTCCTCCGTTCCCTTTCTTTTTTTTTTTTTTTTTTTTTTTTTTTATTTACGTGTCACGTGTCGTAAATAACGAACGTTACGTTTTTGGTTACGTGTTTATTACGTGTTGTCTAAGTGTGTCAATGTTGTGCCGCGTATAACGGAAATGTCCACGAGATGAACGATGCGTAATAATAAAACTATAACGATGCAATTGCATCGCGGATTGTACGGTCGTGATCGCGTTACACTCGACAGTTTTCTTTAAACTGGTTTCTGGAACAAACCGTGTGGCGTCACGGGTTGACATATTATAAACGCGCGGAGGAAACTTTGTTATAAAGTTTCCAAGGGATGGGAGGTAGGAACGTAAGAATGGCAAATGAGCTTATTACTAGGTCAATAGATACTTTCCAACTTCCTTATTAGTTTTGAATACTTGTGATAGTTGGATGCAATGATTTCGAAATGTTCAGTATCCTTTTAATAAATATAAAAAATATATATATATATTATATAAAATTATTTAATATATATATAAAATATATATATATATAAAATATACAATAAAAATTATATAAAATATAAAATATGTATATATTATATAAAATTATTTAACATATATATAAAAAATATATATATAAAATATACAATAAAAATTATATAAAATATAAAAAATATATATATTATATGAAATTATTTAATATATATATAAAAAATATATAATAAAAATTATATAAAATTATTTAATATATATATAAAATATGTAATAAAAAATTATATAAAATATAAAAAAAATATATATATTATATAAAATATATATAAAATAAAATAAAATATATTAATGTTTTATACCAAGATATATTAAAGAAGAAAGATACATTAGAGAAGAAATGTTAAAGAAAAAGAATGCTAAATACTAATGAATAATAACAAATATTGATATTAAATACTAAAAGAGAGAGAGAGAGAGAAAAAGGAATACTTGGATTTAGAAATGTCTGTCACATACACTCGAGCCTTGAGATAAATGGGACCATCTCTTCTTTGGTAGAGGTCAGGTTGTATGGAGCCCAATGGCGAAGCTGGAGGTTGTGGTCCACCTTCGCTATTATACAAAAAGAATACATACAGATTAAAAGTAATACTTATTACAAGAAGACTTTTCTCCACGTAAAGCCATTATACACTGATTAAACATGATCGTGAGAGGGACGAAGTAAAAAAAAAATTAACTCTTAGCCAGTGTGCGATCAAGCTGTGATTAAATAAGGGAACTCTGCTCGTTGATCTATCATTGATTGACTTTGCACGATTATATTTAACACTATTAACTGGTATTCACCATTGTAAACGATGATTTAGAATGAAATTGTTGGAAACTCTGGAATTTTGGAGTTTTTTAATTTCAAAATCTCAAGTTATAGAATCTTGACATTTTATTGCCATCGTGGAGAGTGTAAAGTAATCCAAACTTTTATCAATCTGACGTAAATTAGTATAGTCTTTTGTGACCCAACGATACTATTTGAGAGCCAAGATCACGTCTTGCAGGTTGCAATGAGAAACAATGATCACTGTCTCACCTTGCGGAAATGCGTGATGGTGGAATAAGAAGGGGTGAAAGACTTCGGCCAGCTGATCTGGAAGCTCCGTGGGCAACGTTTATCGAGGAACCACCACAAGATGAGCTCACACCTGTTGCCAAGGACGACAGAGAGCTCTGAGATGGTGACGCATTGCTGCTCAGAAGACTTCCGGAACAACTGGCTGGACTTCCGCAGCGTGCATCTAGCGATGCGGCACGACCAGGTGATGGCGATCTGTGCGTTTTGGAATCGAGTGCAATGTCTATGTCAATTAATCATCGCTGTACAACCGATTACCAATATAATACGATCCTGACGAGTGCACGAAGAGTGAATGATTTCAGGATGGATGCGAACTACAGTTCTTACGTTACAAAAAATGGGAAAAGAAGCTTATTCTTCTGAAAATTATATTGGAGATATATTACAATGTAATAACGCGAGTTTGTAAAAGAAAAAAAAACAGAAAAGAAAGAAAATGAAAAATTTATTTCTCCAGGTTGGGAACGAGGTCGGAAAGTCTCGAGTATGTTAATAGACTGTGGATTTCTATGCAACGTGAAATTTAAAGGTGCAACAATGTTGAAAATTATATGACATAATAATGTTATATAATATTATAATATTGTATATAATATTATATATACTATACTATTATATATTATATATACTATATACTATTATATATGCAATTACGTGAAATTTAAAGGTGCAACTATACTATTATATTAATATATTATATATACTATATTATTATATTAGTATATTATATATACTATATACTATTATATATTTCTATGCAATTACGTGAAATTTAAAGGTGCAACAGTGTTGAAAATTATATAATATAATAATGTTATATAATATTATAATATTGTAATATTATATAATATTATTATATTGTATATAATATTATATATACTATACTATTATATTAGTATATTATATATACTATATACTATTATATAATATTATTGTAATATTATATAATAATGTTGAAATATTTAAAATAAGTCGCATGTTATCACATTTAGCGATTATGTATCACATTTATTTAGGTAAAACAAATTTCTATGTTGCCTGCATTTTTTAAATTACTTTCACAAAGACATGAATCCGCGTAAATATTCATAGTCCAATGATCAATGAATGGTTCAATATTTAATGAAACGTTTATGACGATATCAACGACGATATAAAGAATTATCATTTCGTACCTAATACAAGTGTCTCTTCTACTTAATTTCTAACTGATAGTGAGTTTCACATTTCTGCGTTACCTATTTAATTAAAGAAATTCTTACTTGATCGAGAGCAGTACGATAACGAAAAAATGGAATTATTCACATCGAGAGAGCTCGCCAAACTTTCATCGAGGATCGCTTTGTCAAATTAAGAGATCATTAAGCACTCGTAACCAGGCGTAACCGTTACGAGTGAACTATGCTCGAGCAATTAACAAGATTTCACGGGGGATTCGATGAAACCTCGGACATTTGTCGAGCACCGTTTAATAACTCTAATGGAAACGTTTAATTCTAATCTTCTATATTATTACAGAATATATATAATGGAACAATGTTGTTTGAAATGATCGTTAAATGATAGAAAATATAGAGAAATAAACGAAAAATGTGAGATTCTCTCTGTTCCATCTATATCTATAACTATAACTATATCTATAACTGTATTCTCACATAGATTACAGTTGTTCTATATATATTTCAAGATCAATTTCCTTCTCATTTCTAGACTGCGAATTTTTAAGCATTTTAAGAAATTTAGAACCAAAAAGTATGCAAAACACGCGAAATGTATAAAACATCAAAAGCAAAGTGTACCTGTTAAAATATATTCGCCAGGAGAAGTAAATTTCTGTCCCGTTCCTTTGAACCTCTTCGTGAAAAAAAAAAAAAAAAAAAAAAGAAATACTCCGCGAAAATTGCGCAATCTATCGCTCTAGTATTTTACAAATAATTTCACGATTGCAGAGACAGCAGCGTCGCGAGCGAGATTCACAGGGAAAAGCTATTATCGAGTTATTCGATTAGGCGGTTAATTAAATCATACCTGGAGCTTCTGCTGGGTGGATAAGACGAGGCAGCGTGCAAAGGATCCCGGTGATATCGTCCATCAGGTCCAAACGGCCGAATCTGGGTCGAAGTGCCAGTACGATGGGTGGATGCTGGCCCAGATGCTCCCTCTAACGAACTCTGCGAGCTAACCGATGAATTTCTCGTGAACAATCGGCCCATGCTTCCGGATCCGCTGCCACCGCCAGGGTAACTTCGACTTTGATGCGGCAAACTCCCTGTGTTTCACATGATAATTTACGATGTGATGTTTACAGGTAATATCGACGAAGTTGTTAACGATCGGCGCCTTTTTTTGTGACTGTCTATTCGACTATTACGGCGACGATTATTAATCTTTTAAGAATATTCTTCTATAAATTGGTACTTATGTGCTTTCTATAAATTATGTACTTTCTATAAATTGGAACTTATGTACTTTCTATAAATTATGTACTTTCTATAAATTAGAACTTATGTACTTTCTATAAATTGGTACTTATGTACTTTTTTGAAAGAAAAAATCATTTTTTGGGAAGAAGCAAGTTACTCAAACGTATCCGCACCATTTTATTATATCGAGCAGCATTTAAAATTGTAATTTCATTATATCGAAAGATGCTTCTGTTATACCGTGCACGTTACAGCTACGTGTTCTGATTTTTCAACTTTAAAACGCGATCAAGATGTCAAGATCCCTTGATTGCTCGACCGGCAATTTCGCAAATGAAGGCTATTACGCGGTGAAATCGAGTCGAAGATCATAGCGATCCCATTGTACTAATTTTCTGGCGAAGAGTACCTGATTCGACGACCACCGAGGAACATGGCTGCACTGCGTGTTGTTCTTTAGCGACGTTGAACTCCTGTAACAAAATTTGCTTGTCAGAAAGATCGCGTCCAATTTCCTCCATCGATCGTTTTCTTTCATTTTATTTTTATATTTGTTTCTTTTTTCTCATTTTTCATGTTTCACTCCTTCAGATAAAACAGAATTCTCCAAAAATGTGAAAATGAAGGAGATTCGCGTGAACAGAATATGTATAGTGTTTGAGGCAATCTCAACGTCTCAAACTCCTCGATTCGTTACTTTGTTACCAACGAAAGGGGCCTCCTCCCGAATTAATTTTCCACCGACTCGCTCGTTACTTGAATCTGGATCAGAAGCAAAGCAAACAAGTTGCCCTGCTCTCAGTCAGTCAGTCGAACGTTTACGATTCCGACGTGAGCGTAGAAAGGAATTTCCGTCTTCCAAGTTAACATCGGGCGCACGTACGCGCCGTTTTCGTATAAAACGCACTTACGTATGCATCCTGCAATTCGGATCACCACGTCGCAGAAAGAAGAGAAATATCGAAAAGAAAAGAAAAAAGAATACTCGGACAGAGGAATCTAATAATCGGGCTGCGGATTCTGATTTTCATACATACGGAAGATCTACTTCACTTTATCAAGTATTCGTAGCCTAATAACGATAAATGTATAACTTGTTACACTGCTCGTATATTATTATTAATATTGGAACGAATGAAATCTAACTAGTAAATATCGCGCTTGTGTTAGCGAAACGAAGAGATATATGTAATTTGTAAATTTATAAGATAATTTACAAGTTGGATATTAGTTTTGTCCAATTTGTAGAGATATATCTAATTTGCTAATATTTAACTTGTAAATATCTCAATTTACTAATATCTAACTTGTAAATATCTAATTTACTAATATCTAACTTGTAAATATCTAATTTACTAATATCTAACTTGTAAATATCTAATTTACTAATATCTAACTTCTAAATATCGCACTTGTGTTAGCGAAACGAAAAGATATATCTAATTTGTAAATTTACAAGATAATTTACAAGTTGGATATTAGTTTTGTCCAACTTGTAGAGATAGAGATCTAATTTACTAATATCTAACTTGTAAATATCTAATTTACTAATATCTAACTTGTAAATACCTAATTTACTAATATCTAACTTATAATATCGTAAATATCAAATTTATAAGACAATTATCAAATTTATAAAGATAATTTACAAATCAGATATTAGTTTTGTTTAATTTGTAGAGATATATCTAATTTGCTAATATCTAACTTGTAAATACCACACATGCATTAGTGAAACGAAGAGGCATATCTAATTTGTAAATTTATAAGATAATTTATAAGATTTAATTAATAATACACGATTAATATAACAGTATTATACAATATAAGATTAAAGATAAGAAATATAAGATAATATATAAGATTAATAATATAAGATTTAAGATAATTTAAAATTTATAAGACAAAAGTTAGATATTAGTTTTGTCCAACTTGTAGAGATATATCTAACTTGCTAAATATCACACATGTGTTAGTGAAACGAAGAGATATCGAGAATATTGGTTCGAGAGAAGCCACGTTTCCGGCGATTTCTTCAATTTCCACGGAATATCCGGCGCTCGTTTGGATTTTTGACGCGTTATTTCCCCTGTTTTCAAGCAAAGTCGCGTTCTCCGCCCCGAGCATGTCTATTTATTTCTGGTCCCGTAATTAAAAATTGTTGGCAAATGTGTGTCTAACCGGGCGAGTGTTGGAACCGGGTCGATGAACCGTCTACGATTTGTCTGTGTTTTCGGATATTGGTAGTGGATATATTCGAAAGAAAACATTGAAATTAATCGTTCGTCGACTGGATGCAGCCATCGGTCGATTTTCAGCGGTGAGAAAAACGTGTTTTGCGAACGATAACAATTCCATACAGGCTTCCTTT
This sequence comes from Frieseomelitta varia, assembly GCF_011392965.1. Classification (NCBI taxonomy): domain Eukaryota; kingdom Metazoa; phylum Arthropoda; class Insecta; order Hymenoptera; family Apidae; genus Frieseomelitta; species Frieseomelitta varia. Next base: position 353,866 of record NW_025110341.1, on the reverse strand, counting down.
GGTAACTGTGCTCTAATAAAAAAAAAAAAAAAAAGAAAAAAAAAAGAAAAAAAAAAGAAAAAAAAAGATATACGCATCTTGCAAACAATCTGATAAATAACATCGTGCAGGAAATTAAACAAGTATTAACCATATATCATTAAACTAAACTAAGACGTACTGGGTTTGGCTGAGGAGCAGACGGTGCTTGAAAGTGAGGAGCTTTGGTTCCAATGGCTCCGATTGGCTGAGACGATGGCTTCACACTGGCTGACATCAAAGAGTTTGAAGAAGAGCTAATAAGAACTGTATTTGGATTATTACTGAGCTGTTGATTTTGTCCAAACGGTGGAGCAGCAGCTGCGGTCTGCGAAAAGTAAACAGTTCTTACATTTTAATGTGTGCTTAAACATATAGATCTTCAACGTGGTATTACGAGGTGTTCAATAAACTTCATCCACGTATTTTAGCATTATAGATATATATCAAATACATCACAGACCATGTTTTTCTAGGGATTTAGAAACTAGGAATTTAATTAATTTTCTCATATATGCTGAATTTTTTTTACCAAGATGTCTGTACAATTTTGAGGAAAGAAAATAAAAAAATAAAAAAAAGAAATATATTCTTTTCCTCGAGTAAGTTTAGAATCAGAAGTAAAGCAAGATAATTGAAAATGGAACAAAACCAATTTAAATATATCGTTTTGGATATATTCTTATCCAAAATGTGTTCCAATATATAAATGAAATTAATTAAATATCTCACAGAGATATCTGTATTTGACGTATATGCGCGTTTATTAGATCTCAATCTGTATAATTTTTAATACACGGATATCCAATTTCTATTACACGTGTTCGCGTAAACTGCTGCCAAAAACGTAAAGTAACAAGTCTCAGTCTATATAAGATCATGGATCTGTGAACATGACATCTTCAATTCTTTAATGGTTCACATGTCCTGTGTATATCCCCCATGCGATATACGCACTTCCTAATATGCGTATGTAAACACTATTGTATTAAATCAATTTCAATGTCAGAGCAATCGTTTTCTTCCGACAGAATGTAACGACAGAGGTAAATATTTGATAATCGACTTTTACCGTTGAAACTGTATATTATGAATTATGAAACCGGATACGGGATTGGACAAGACAACTACTTACGATGCGATATTGTGAAAGATTGCTTTGATACATATCCGGAGTCGGTGCATTCGGTGCGTGCGGTGGCGGAGGTGGCGGCTGTTGCAAGTATACATTCTGCTGGCTGAAGGAATTTTGAAGCGACGGCGCGTACGGCGGGTACTGCGTGAAAGGGGATCGGCTCTGATCTAACTGAAACGCTCCGTAGAGGCCTCCTGCCTGAGCTGGAAGTTGACCGGAGCCAGTGTTGAACAACACGGCCGGCGGGGAGGGTATAGCAGACATGCTGCCATATTGCGCAGCTTGAGATCCTGGATACTGAGGGAATTCCTGAAAAATGGAAACGTGTAAATGAAATGGTACAAAAACAAAGACGAAGAGAAGAAAAAAAAAAGAGAAAAAATATAAAGAAGATGATAATAGTGGATACAGAGGATACGAAACATGAAAAGTGCTATTACATTTTCAGAACAACTGATCACCTGATAATTGACGTGAGAGGGTTGTCCGGTGGAGTTGAACGGAGGTGGGCTCAACGGTCCTTGGAGACTAACGGGAGGATGCCCTATGGGACTTTGACCTGCTCCAATAGGACTTGGCCCAGGAACTGTCGAACCAGATTGACCACTGCTGCTGCCCGAGGACTGTTGCTGCGGCTTCACCTGCGGGGGAACCAGCTGCGCATCAGGCAAAGAGTCAGCATCTTCCCACAGGGGACATGGTGTTTCGTTATTTTTAATTTTCTATTTACATCACTATCAACCATTCTAATTGATGCTGACAAAACGCTGCGAATTTTGGGAAGACTTTTCTTTTTTTTTTTTTTTTTATTTTGTTTGTCATTCTCTTTTCTTTTTATTTTCTTTAAACNAGGCTTCCTTTGGTAACTGTGCTCTAATAAAAAAGAAAAAAAAAAGAAAGAAAAAAGAAAAAACAATTAAACCAGAAAAATTTATTTCATCAATTTTTTTTCTATTTTGAAGTGTCAGAGAGAGTGTTTCTTTTTTTCGCTTGTTTGTTCGAATTGATACATTTTTTTTTTTTTTTTGTTTAGAGTTGGAAAACGCGCGTCACGTGGTTTGTGGCAGGTAAATATCGGAACATTCAATATTTTAAATTCGCGGATAGCGAATTTGTGTACACGTGAAGACGGAGAAGGGGAGGAGAGGGGGGCTTACGTGAAATCGTATCTCAGAGATCGAAAGTTATTCGAGCGAGTTGCAATAAAAGGAATTTTCTTGGAATATTTGCCAGATAAGATTTATTATATCTGCAAATTCGACTCAAAGCCAGCTTAAAGTTGAAAAATGAAAAAAAAAAAATGGTAAAACAAAAAGAAGTTAAATATTTTGTAAAATCAAATGTTCAGACGTTGAAAACGCCAACGAAAATTGAAAAAGGAAGAACCAAAAGTTTATCAGGATCTATCTGCTATTTGTTCCTCGAGTTAAACGACATTTCAACAAGAGATCTCGAAAAGTTTATGCAACTTCGAGATCTCGTCCGTTCGAGGCTTGAGCATTGTATGTATTAATTTCACACGTGGCCTACGAGATTCTTCTTTTTTCTTCCCCTCCGCGTTCATCGTCGAATCCTTTTATCACCGCGTTTTAATTTCCTTTGATATCCGCGCACTGCCAAAGGAAATGCATTTTGGTTGTTTTCTATCGCAGATTCAACGCGGGGAAATCCATAGCAGGATTGAAACCGGCCTGTTCCGCGTTGCAGGAAAATCGTAAAAATACGAACATCCTGCCTGTGAAATACTTTGCGTATCACCGTGAACACGACTTTCGCATGAAAAGCCTTTCACGTTTGATAAAGCCAGAAACAGATGCATTCTTTTTTGACTTCGTCGATGCGAAAAAAGGGAAAAGGGAGACATCGGATAAACCTTCGAAAGAAAAGTCGCTTTTTCAAAGCGTTTTCTATCATCCTGTGTTGCAATACTAAAGATCCATGAGATTTTTCCAATCTTACCTTATGTATAATACATACAATGCGCACTATTACAAAATTAACGAAAGCTCTAGAAATAAATCATTATATCAAAAAGTAGTAGTCAAACGTGTAATATTTAATTCGTTCTTTCAATTAATAAGTGATCCTCATCTCAAGAGCCACAAAACTGAAATTATATATATATATATTAAACATATGTTTTTGAATGAACGATGAATTTAATAACGTAGACCTGTCATTAAATTCTGTTTAAACAATATATTAAAAAATCGTATTTTTTATAACATTTCTAAGTAAATTATTTTCAAGTAGTACATTCTCCAAGTAATACGGTTTCTTGTGAATATTTGGACAAATTGGAATCTTGATTTCTGCATTCATTATTTTCAAATTTTTCTCGCTGGACGTGCAAAGTGAGGAAACACTTCAACTGTTTTCCTCGTTCGTAAATATGTTGTAGTTCTGAAACTGCATGTTATTAGTGACAATGTTTGCTCGATACGCGCCGGAACGTTTACCGAAGAAATACTCGATCGCGGTATACGTGTGAACAACCACACAACAATCGTCCAGCACACTCTGGAAGGCCATGGATATTCCCCAGCGACATTTTCAGCTCGTGCCGAGCAACGCTTCACTTCTAATTAAGGCGTCGGTTCAAAAATTCAGTCCACGTTCTGACAGTATTTCATCAAATTGCCCGACACAGTCCAACACTGCCAAATCCGTGGAAACTTCCTCCGTATAGCGCGACATATGGTCCTTGAACGACAAAATGGCGAAACAATCTAATTAATTCTGGCATCGATGGACCAGAAAGGATCGCTCTTTGCACGTCGCGATTGTTAAACCTCTGCGATGCGCTTTCGCGTAGAAATTGGGGACAAGGTTAAACGAAGAAGAAGAAAGTGAGAAGCGCGGAAAAAATCGGGGAAAATAGTATTTTTAGGTTAAAACAGAAAGTTCGTGGGCGGCAATGTTTCTGTCAAATCTAACCTACGTGCTACGTGATTCATTTATTTTATTATTTTCACAGTTTTAATTATTATACTTTGCTAATTTATTAATTTTAATTATTCCACTTTATTAAATTATTAATTTTAATTATTCTACTTTATTATCACTAATTTATTAATTTTAATTATTCTACTTTATTATCACTAATTTATTAATTTTAATTATTCTACTTTAGTATCACCAATTTATTAATTTTAATTATTCTACTTTATTATCACCAATTTATTAATTTTAATCATTCTACTTTATTATCACCAATTTATTAATTTTAATTATTCTATTTTATTATCACCAATTTATTAATTTTAATTATTCTATTTTATTATCACTAATTTATTAATTTTAATTATTCTACTTTATTATCACCAATTTATTAATTTTAATTATTCTACTTTATTATCACCAATTTATTAATTTTAATTATTCTATTTTATTATCACCAATTTATTAATTTTAATTATTCTACTTCATTATCACCAATTTATTAATTTTAATCATTCTTCTTTATTATCACCAATTTATTAGTTTTAATCATTCTACTTTATTATCACCAATTTATTAATTTTAATTATTCTATTTTATTATCACCAATTTATTAATTTTAATTATTCTATTTTATCATCACCAATTTATTAATTTTAATTATTCTATTTCATTATCTACTAATTTATTAATTTTAATTATTCTACTTCATTATCACTAATTTATTAATTTTAATTATTCTACTTTATTATTACTAATTTATTATTATACGTGATTTTAATTCTTCTACTTCTCGTTCACAGTCGCAAGTATACAGAAACAGCAGTAAAAAGCCTTTATGAAGCCTTTATGCAGGTTCATGGTGGTTCCGAAAGTTTCGATTTGTCTTAGAAAAATGTATATATGCGTTTTGAGACCGGACCGAAAGCAATGGACGAGATTTGCATGCAATTGCCATAAATCATCGAAATTGCTTAATGCTTCTCGAACGGTACAATGGAATCTCTTTAGAACAAAAACGCACGAAATTCTCGTTCAGCTTAATAATCGTCGGCGGCTGTGTGAGAATAAAGGGGAAGAGCGATGGGGTCAATGTGGAAGCTATGCGTTCTCGAATCGTCAGCGGACGTGCTATTGAAAATGGCGACGCTTCGCCTGACGAATCGTGGCAAACGGAAATGGAGTTAACTTGTACCCTCGACCTCGAAAAATTTCGCGTCCTCGGCGATCCGCGGCTGTCTGCCCGACAGTTTACCAAGAGTTAGAGATCTGTCAGTGAGGATAATTTATAGAAAACGATGTACGACGTTTCCTGAAACGTCAGATAAGGGATATTAATTAACCCGGCGACATTTATTCATCGATAACTCGCTCTCTGTTTTCTTTTCAGAACAACGAGATAAGACGTTGTGGCACGTTTCGACGAAAACTGGGTCATTTGGAAATTAATTGGGAAAGCCTGTTGGTCCTGTTTCGTGATAAAAAATATATCAGACTGGTACAAGTGAAAACCGTCGAGGTTTGATTTCACGTTTTCAAAGAAGGAAGGATTCGTTAGAAATCATGTACCAGATCGGTGCATATGAAATGATTAATTGTTTCCTCCAAGTGAAATTTCAATGACACGCGATTTCTTTATAGCATCAGTATATGTTTGATCAAAACAATTTGCAAGATTCAGATCCATCTCCATAATTTTATTTCATTTATTTTATTTAATTATTCTCTCATCTGATTTTATTTGCTCAAATTTACGAACATTATGAATCGTAGAATTGAGAAATTTTTGGAATCTGTTTGTTCCTGGTGGTTTCCTAAAACGATCAGTTTATATTTCCAACGAATTTCTTTTCATATGAGAGAATTAAACAGTTATTTTGATTATTCGTAACGTTCAATAACAAGATATTTCTGATGTCTTTCTTACATTCTCTTGACATTTTCTCGGCTGAATACCGAACGTATCATGCGATTTACAATAAATTTCCTGTTTCTTATGTGGTTTTCAATCAGTGAAAATAAAATTCGGCGTGAAATTAAAATTCACCGCTCTTTAAACAAAGCCTTGAATTTCTTGCTCGATGGAATTTCTAATTGAATAACCCGGCTAAAGTGCAAATATACAGACACTTTGGTTTTCCGGCTCATTGTGAAAAAATTTCTAGATAACGGCCGGAATCTTTCAGGACGGAAAAAAATAAAGGAGACTGCCTTCAAGTTCCTTCTTCGCTGTGAAATCTCCGCGATAAAAGAAAAAAAAAAAAAAAAAAGGAAAAAAAAGAAAAAAGCGCCGGTAAACGTAGAGCTACATGAAAATAATATTAAGTCGCCCGGTGCAAACAATTTTCAGCCGTGAAAACTAAACGCTTCTGAACGTTTTACCAGGAATGCGGAGAATATTTTCATACATAAATATACGACGGGCAAACGGATAGAAGCGAATCGTACGGTACGTACAGCGAGTTTCAAACGTCGTGTGATTTAAACTTTCCTGTCGGGCGACAAATATGCAGACTCGCTTTTAAATTACACACAGCGAGACTTGCTGGTTCTCACGACGCTTTGTCAGAATATCACCAGAATTTCGAGATCATTTATTAAATGTTGAACTTCCATTATAAACCAGAGCGACATCAAGCCCCCGGTATTGTTAATAAAAACGATCAGAACTTGTCGAGCATGTGCATGCCCGTTGTTAAATTGCGAAACAATTTCCACGATTGAAAACGCTTTCAATAATACACGACGTATTTTCATCCGTCACTCCTCTCGCGAAGAACCGGCTGACAGTTAAAAATTTTAACGATTTCCCCTCGATGTATATTTTGTACAAAACGAAGAAGAATTTTACGAGGCTTTCGATGAATCAAAAAATTGTCACGTGATGCAATATTTGATGAATTGAATCGACAGCATTTTCAAGAAAGTTGTTCTTGGAAGTAGGATGATGGCAAAATTAAGTTATATATATGAGATATTTATAATATATATATAATTATATACTGCACTATCTTGATATAATATATAATTTAGTAATACAATATAACAATTATAATAATAATACAAAAAAATATAAGAGTTGATTCAAAGTAGTCGTCTGACAGTATATAATATATATTTGTACTACATCATATATAATGTAGGTCACTGAAAGACTGAATAATATAAAACAAAAATAACTTTCACAAGCACATGTTTTTTAAAATTTTTTATTATTTCATTTGGAAATATAATTAATGGATATTTTGAATATAAATAAATATAATTAATGAAAATAAATAAGTTATGACTTTTCCAAACCCTTCAGTTTTTCAATGGCCACCTTATATATATTATAATTATAATATAATTATAATATAATATTATAATATATTATGATATAATATATAATTTAGTAATAATAGAACAACAGTAGTAATAATAAATAATATCAAAGTATCAGAGCTGATTTACAGCAGCTGCCTGACGGCATTCGACAATGTACGTACTACTTGTCTGACTTCCAGCGCGCGCTTGATTTACACTACTTGTCTTACTGGGCTGAACGCTTCTACATGCGCTACTTGTCCGACTAGATACAGTGCTCACGGTTAATCTACGCTGCTTGTCTTACAAGGCACATCGCGCGTGTGTGGCCGCACGTGTTCGACCTAAAGCCACTTATCTGATTAAAAATATATATCTCCCAGGCGACGCTTGTTTAAGCCACATCATTATCCCGCGACATAACAGGTCACCTCAATCTACATTATCAATCTACACCATTTGCATTTTTTCTTCCCTTTTCTTTCCTTTCAATCTACATCGTTCTACCGCGATGTAAAATTATCGCAACATACGCGCGCGGCATATAAAATTACCGTCGCGTTCAATCATGAAACTCATTTGTTTCGTCTGCATCGCGCGTGTAAAATGCTGACAACGTAAACCGCAATTTTCCCGACTTCCTAATGCAGCCTATTCGTTCTACTTGCTCGATTTTTGATACCGTTCCTCACCACTGTCGCGTGGTTGTATTTTCTACACGGCGTCGAATGTTTTTCTCTCGCTCTTTAGATACTTCGAAAAAATTTTCGGACGCCTACTGTACCTTAAGCCTCGTTCAAGATCCTCATTTTCAATGTCAATTAATCAAACACAATTAAACGTTCACGGCTCGCTGAGACCACATATTTTCCACGGCCTTAGAGCAATAGGTGAATTGTTTTCTCACCTCGGAAATCCGCAGTATAACTCTCCGAATAACACGATAATCATAATTCCGAGCGATTCGAACAGCAGTTTGGAAGTTCGCTCTGCTAATCTGATTGATTTGCGAACTTTGTACTTGCGTGGTTTACGGTCCACTTGCCTGAATCGTCAATTTACACAGCGAATAGGGAAACATTCACATACGAGGAATATTGAATTCATATATTAATCCTTTGCGGACGAGTACTTTCTCCGTTTCGATTCCTGGTTTATTAAGGACGCGCGAGTTTGAAGATTTAAATGTGTTGTTATGAAAACTTTGTTGGTAATAATCGAACACAATATAGGTACATTAATCAACATGAACTTTTATTCTTTAATTCGTCAATTTAATGATTTCCTTGCTTGTCTTTTTCAATTATTAATTATATATTTTCCATATAATTCTAATTATTAATTATATATTTTCTTAATTTTCTTTATTTAATAATTTTCTTAAATTTATTTAATATATTTTCTTAAATTTCCTTAAATTTAAATTAATTATTAATTAAATTTTAATATATTTAATATATTTTCTTAAATTTATTTAATATATTTTCTTAAATTTCCTTAAATTTAAATTAATTATTAATTAAATTTTAATATATTTAATATATTTTCTTAAATTTATTTAATATATTTTCTTAAATTTCCTTAAATTTAAATTAATTATTAATTAAATTTTAATATATTTAATATATTTTCTTAAATTCTCTTTATTTAATATATTTTCTTAAATTTTCTTTATTTGATATATTTTCTTAAATTTCGTTTTGATCAAAATCTCCTCTTATGCCGCGTTATTAATCAAGCAACCGTGAACAGCGACGACCGAGATTAAAAGGATTTTATTTAGATGTTGGAAATGAACGTCATGGAAGGTATAATATAGCGTACAGATCGATGTGATAATCAGAAATACTTTTTTCCCTTCGTATTAAAACACAGTTGGAAATATTCTCCTTTTTAACTCGTAATTATTTTATATTAATAATTTTATATTAATATTCTCCTTTTAACTCGTATAAAGTTACCATTTTATAAAATACGCATCTCGTCTGATGTTCAATGTGACTAAATTCACATTTATGTCTTTTATATCATAAAAAATCATATTGTCCAAATGTATATAAATATTAATACATCGTTTTAAACATTCAAAAAATTAGTTTACATCTTTATTCACGTTTTTGTTATAGAATTTTCTGCGGCAATTTAACGTTGTGCGTATCGATTTTGATATTTCCGTGAATATGAAAAATGAAAGCCCATTAAAAATATTAATTCGTTAATATTTCGTTTCGAATATTCTAAAAATTAGTTTACTTCATTTCCCTATAAAAGTTCCATCGTAATTTTTGATCTCGTACAAATTATTTTCAACGTTCTCAAAAATATTAACAAATCAATTGAACACTCGCCAAAAGATGTCAATGAACGTTAATTTTTTTCTGTTCTAAATCTTCTCTTTGCTCTTTATGCTAAGTTTACTTTATAGCTTTGTGCTTTCTTCTACCCGTTTCTGAAACTTTGTTCATTACTCTTAAGTTCTTAAACTCATTTCTTTACTCATGTCTGCCTACAGAATTTTCTCCGCAATTTACCTTCCTACACTTGTTAGTCCTGTCCATCTAAAATTCAGAAGAAAGCATTCCAAGGTTGCTTTACGTTCTAGTACCGTCAGTTCTCGTCTAACTGCACGACAGAGAGGCCAGAATTTCTACGTTGCTCAATTATAACGTTTTCGAAAGATATTTGCATTAACTTTTTCCAAATATTCAAAAAATTTTTCAACTCTTTGTTCTTAGTTTCTTAACTTCGTTCCTTCTTTCATCCTTTTTTAAAACTCTATCTTTTCTTAAAAAAATTCTTTACACTTGCGTTCTTAATCTCATGCGCTGGAATGACGTGCCACGCACATCGAGAATTTTTTGTCCCAAAATTGCAATATCTTCCCAATTTTAAGTATATTTAAATAAAACAAAATAGGCAAAACAAATAATAAATTTATTTACATATAATTTCTATCCAGTGATATCATACCGACGAATTTTTGTATACGGGTTTGGTCACTCGTTATGGTCCGCAATCAGTTGCCAGCGCGACTGGTTAAACTCAGAATTTTCTCCGTGCAATTTACCTTCCCGTACTTACATATTCCTGTCCAAAATTCCGCAAAAAGTATTTCAAGGTTGCTTTGGCGCATTCAGAGATAGCATGAGATCCTTGTCTCGCTGTCCAACGGGGCGAGAATATTAAGAACGTGAATTTCTGTGTTGCAGCGAGCTTGCAAGGAAATAAGAGGAAATAACGCTTCCTCCTACTAATAGCGAGTCGCGAGAGTAGAAGTGTGAACTCCCTCGTGCAACCGAGGAGAATAACGCGTTGAAAGCGCAGAGATGCCCGATTTCAGCCCTCTTGAAACTCGCTGCTTCGTCTATCTTATTTTAAACAATTTCGACGTACGTTATGTACGACGAGACGCGAATGAAGACATCCTGAACTTCGACCGATCGAGCATTCGAGATGAATGCAAAATCATTTGTGTTAGTTCTTTCCAAAGTGACGTTCGCGAACTGAACGCTGTCCAAGTTTATGGCAGTCAGATGCTCCAAGTTTCGTACATTGAATAAATTCATGATCAATATCTACGCTTCAAAATGGTCACGGTCCTCCGTCGGCGAGGGACTGACAGTGATAAATTGAATTATTATCCCGCGGAATTTAGCTGAGTTTTATTACATTTTAATGAATCGATTGAAATTTTGCATCACTTTACTACACGTACACTAAAACATTAGAAATATTAGAGATTAACGTTGCGTGTTCAATTTGTTGCTCTTTCGATCAATTTGTGTCGTCAAAATATTCTCGTTTTCAGTGTGAAAGAGAATTCACTTAAAAAAGACTCTGGTTGAATTTTTTCGTTATAATTTTCTTATCGTTATAATCTTCTTATAATTTTAATTTTATAAAACTGAAGTATGTATAATACGATAAATTATTGTTATTTCTTGATGAATCAGGGTTCGTCTAATTATACAGTGGAGGACAAGCATAATTATATTAATAAATTAATATATTTAATAAAGAGAATGAATAAGTGATCGTACAGTCTAGTACAAAAGAATACTAATTTATGCCAATATCATATACTATTAAACTTTCTTTTATTCGCTACTGTATTTTTTTTATACGAAGATTGATGGTAAGAATGATGGAAGAGAACGTGGTAAAGTTGTTGAAAATAAAAAAATAAATTAGCTAACAAAATTAAAGTACGTGGTTGATTATTAAAATGGTAAATTAAATGGTAAATGAAGATTAGATGAACGAGTAGTTCTTTACAGTAATCGATCTTCATAGAAATTATGAATTTGTAGTATAAATTCATCGACCGCAGAATCCTAAATTAATCATCATGTCATTTAATAAAGCTAATCAAACCAAATTTTTTTTCTATTTAAAAGTGTAGAGTCTAAAACTTCGCGTCGGATGAAAAAAATAAAAATAAATAAATAAATCCAAGCAAAGCATTCATACTGATAATAATAATAACTAATAATAACAACTGATAACAATTAATAATAATAACAACGCGTGGGGAAATGAATTTTCTTCGAAAGAGGCAAAGAAGAAACAAAAATTGTTTCGCGATAAAACGTTTAGGCAAATGTTAAAATTTATCGCAAGTGATGACTGCGAGGCGTCGAGTTCCGCTATGAGCCGAGCATGAAACATTTCAAGTTCTTATCGTATTTCCTCGAACCGGGAAAAAACCTCTTGCTGGCCGAACCAGAGTGGCCAAGAATGCTCTTCCAGAACGTGCTTCATGGCCGTTTTTAATTTTTCTTTTCCTTACGTAATAGAACAGACGTCACAGTCTTTTCACAGAGATATTAAATATTAAGTCTTTGAGAAATCAGTTTTGACGATTACAATTACAAAACTGCATCGTATCGCTTCCTTTCCACGAAGAAAGCAACCCAATTGAAAAAAAAACACTCCGATTTTCGAGTTGCTAATAAAAATGTCGCAGAGACATTTGTCAATTGAACTCGCGGTCATTTTTATTCTCAAACACGAAACCTACGTTTGTTTAAACAAGTACAATTGAAACGATTAATTCGACTTCGAAAATTTATTGAATTATCATTAGACCGCGGGTTTTTTGTACATTTGTGTGGAAAATTCCGACGAAAATTTCCATTTAACCTCCGTTTATTTACTTACTGTTTGCAAGAATGTAAAGATACATAAAATTTATTTAAAAAAAAAAGACATTATAAATTCACTTTTGATTTTCATCCCAGAGGTTCCATCGTTCGAGTTACAATTAACCAATTGCCAGTCGAGACGATTTCTGGTTTCACCACTTGCGCTGGCAACTGATTCGCGGACCATAACGAGTGGCCAAATCGTATACAACAATTCGTCGCTTTTTTTTTGAACTCGTCGGTATGATATCACTGGATAGAAATTATATATAAATAAATTTATTATTTGTTTTGCCTATTTTGTTTTACTTAAATACACTTAAAACTGAGAAAGTATTACAATTTTGGGATAAAAAATTCTCGACGTGCGTGGCACGTCATTCCAGCGCAAGAGGTTAAGAGCTCAAGTGTAAAGAATTTTTATAAGAAGGGATAGAGTTTTAAAGAAGGATGAAAGAAGGAACAAAGTCAAGATGCTAAGAACAAAGAATTGAAATAATTTTTTGAATATTTGGAAAAATGTTAATATAAATATCTTTTCTCCGAAAATTTTCACGAATTTATGTCACCGATTAAATTTTTTTTCTTTCTCGAACACAATCTTAATTCGTTGTATATCTCGCGCTGGAGCGAAAATAATGTTCCCAAAGGTACAGTGTAAATCTTCATTGTTCCAGTCACGGACGTTATTCGTACAGTTTCGTGCTGTTTCCTTCGCCGGCAAAAACAATCGCCATCAATTTTCGAATGGTCGTGCTCGTGTGAATAAGAACAAGCGCCGTTACTATGGAAACGAGCGATGCTCTAACATTGTTCTTAGAATCGATCGTTATTTTTCATTACCACGGCTGATACAGTGTTTTAATCCTTTGTGAAGTTGTTCCGCTCAACTTCGTTTAACTGTGGTTTCCCTCGCGATTAAACATCGACTGAGAACTTTAAATTATTTATTGTTATATATTTCGACACGTGTGAGAACAAGGAAGGGGATTGACTCTGCATATTTAGAACGGACCTTTAAATAGATTTCAATTTAATAGATTTAATAGATTATATTAATAATAATTTATATTTATGTTTTGAAACATTAAATTTCATTAAATTAACTCTCAATTGCTATTTTTTGTAAATTGCATTATATTACAAAAATTTCAAGTATTTAATTTTATTTTGTATTTTATACTCTGATTAAGATTGGTAGTAAAATGGAGTCAAATTAAAAATCTTGAAATTTAACAATATGAAGTCTGAATTTTTACGACTTTCAGTGTCCTGTGATATTAGTTATTCTGAATATTAAATTAAATAAATTAAAATCAACTTGCAGAAAAAGTTATTTAAGAAGCGAATATCGATCGCGCGCTTGTGTAATAAAATCGTGAAATTTGTGAAAAAAAAATTGAAGTCATCGTTCCTGGGAAAATTCGTGTTACACGTGGATTGCGTATCACGATGAAATATCAGATTGAAACTCTGTACACAGATATGAAGGCGTATGTATTCTACGAAGTTCGAATATTGACTTTCAATCGTATAGACAGGAAAATACTGATCTTGTTTCGATGCTCTTTCACAATCAAAAACTGATAAAAGTTGATAAAATGGCCATTCAGAAGCTGTATCGATCGACACCATAAATTGAAAAGTGTATTATAAATATTATTTCTGAAGTTTACCATTACCTGTGTTATTTTCTTTCACATGAGTGAACTTGAAACAGCAAGATGTTTATTAATAGTTGAACATTGATCATGTACTTGCGCAATAAAGTTGAGAAATTAATAAAAAGTGAAGTTGACCAGTATGGCTTTTGAGAGACCCCTAAATGAATCGAGAAAAAGAAAAAGACAACTAATAATAAAATACAGAAGACACTATCGTTAAATCATCCAAATTCAATTTTTTCCTTCAACTTCTTTCGTCCGTATTTTTTTACTCGACATCGCCTAATTAAGAGTTCCTATACTCAGGAAAAGTGTACTCTACGAGGACAAAGTATTCCAGCTCCTCTACGCTCGATTGTTGGACTTGGAAACATACTTTTTTCACTTTTTTCTTTCTTTCTTTTACTTTCTGTTCAGTTCCCTTTGCGCTGTTACCCGCGCACCTTACACGACGTTCTAATGCTTTTTCTTTTATTTCCGTGGCTGGCGAGTTGTTAGCGAGGAGTGTTACATTTTTCTTATCCTTCGTGTTTTTGTGTGCAAGTACCTTTAGCGACTTGAACCAAGTTAATACAGCTGCTCGAGACGCGGTTTAATTCCGCGACGCTTGGGACAAAGTAAAGTTTCATCAATAAAGATGTGCGTAGTTTTAATAATGTCTCAAGTGGCACGTCGCAACTGATTACTTGAAGTAGCTCTGAAAGTATATGGATATTTCTAAATTTGGTAGATTTCTAGTATTTTGCATTCTTCAGTTTTTCCAGATTCTTCGATATCTTGAGATTTTAAAATCCTAAATTCGCAGAAATCTAGGTTTTACCTAGAAAAGAAATTTTCTAGGTTTTCCAGATTTATAGGTTTTCAGATTTCTAAATTTTTTAAAAAATCCTAGATTTCTACTATTCTATTTCTAGTATTCTAAAACTTTAGATTTCTAAATTTCTAGGTTTGTAAAATCTTAGACTCTCAGATTCCAAAATTCTTGTATATACATACATATTTATAAAATCCTAGATTCCTAGATTCGTAAGATCCAAATATTCTAGGTTTTCTAGACTTCCAGATTCCTAAATTTTTTAAAAAAATCCTAGATTCCCACATCATAAAATTTCTAAATTCCTAGACTTCTAAAATTGTAGATTCTTAAATGCCTAATTTCCTAAACTCCTCAATTCAAAAATTCCCAAATTTCTATGCACATACATACAGTTTAGGAATTTAGGAATTTAAGGATCTAAGATTTTATATATATATATATATTTCTATCCCAGCTGCTTGAAATCACAGAACCCTAAAATTCTCGAAATTCTACATTTCTAGATTCGCGAATCTGTCTAAACCCTAAAATTAACCGAAAATTTCTAAACTCTAAATTCCAAGCTCTCAAATTTCCCGATTCCTCTATATCCGAAATACTTGTAACACTTTCTCAAAAATCTTCGAATCTGATCAACTTAATCATTCGAGCTGAAAAATTCTCCGCAACGCTCGAACGAGCACAAGCAACCTGATCAACATTTGTTATACTCGTAGACTCGGAGCGAACGAACTATAGAGCGAATCCCGTTGTTTCCGTTCGAAGCCCGTCTTGTATGCAAGTAGGTGTTGCTAACACTATGCTTGGCCATGATTCGACGCAACGTAACATAATTACATGGCTGCTCGTGCAGCCGTGAATGTTCGTTAATTGCCACTTGTACTTTCCTGGCTCGTGTTTTTCAAGCGAGGAATATACACGGCTCTCGAAAAATCACCCGCGATAATTATTCGGCTCGAGACGAGCACGTGTAATGGTTAATCGTGTCGTTTCACGTCGTGTGATTCTCACCGTGCTAGAAAACGTGTGGACAACACGACGGGACTTCACGTCGAAAACAAACGGCAAACTGTTGATTCTCGACGTGGATTTCGCTCCAACGAGTGATTCAATTGCGGGCACGAGCGTTCAATTAAACGGAAGAAAAATTCGTGCACCGTCGATTACATCTATCCGCTCGTTGTTGAGCGTGATTTTTAATCAACGTCGCTCTTAGTGAAATCGTCCAGTGCGAGTGAAACCAGCGCTGTTAGAACAGCGAGTATACACAGTTGCATTATTAAAGTCGTTCTCGTAGCTTTCGTATCACGGACGCTTTAACCACACCATACATTTTAATTCGTCATTTACACTCGCACAATTGACAGAGGGAATTTCCGACGCGATGTTTCGTTCCACGAAATTTGATAAACTCTCCCGTCTTCGTTCAAGTTATTTCTGCGGAAATTTAATTACAACTGCGGCGCGAATTCATTAAAATGTTGTTCGCTGAGTGGAATTCGCATGTGAAATAGAGAAATATATAAAATATAAATATAACATGTATAATATATAACATATAATAGAAATATATAAAATATAAATATAACCTGCATAATATATATAATAGAAATATATAAAATATAAATATAACATGTATAATACATAATATATAATAGAAATATATAAAATATAAATACAACATGTATAATATATTATATATAATAGAAATATATAATATAAAATATAAATATAACATGTATAATATATAACATATAATAGAAATATATAAAATATAAATATAACCTGCATAATATANATATAATAGAAATATATAAAATATAAATATAAAATGTATAATATATAAGATATAATAGAAATATATAAAATATAAATATAAAATGTATAATATATAAGATATAATAGAAATATATAAAATATAAATATAAAATGTATAATATATAAGATATAATAGAAATATATAAAATATAAATATAAAATGTATAATATATAAGATATAATAGAAATATATAAAATATAAATATAATAATATATAAAATATTCAAAATAACGCGTCCGTTACATCATGTACATATAATTTAGCAGGTGAAACTTTCTGTGCAGTTTCTATTCCCTTAGTTACGTTTAGTAACTTGTAACTGATCAGTTTTCGAAGTTTATGATAAATTATATGGAGAAGGAAATATTTTTCAAGGAAGAAAGGTGGAAAATCGATGTTCCTTGGTCGAGATAAATTCTATACTTCAACCTTACTCATCACCATCGCAGCGAAAATCAAATATCGTTGTTGACTAATGGAACGTTAAAGTTCACTTCATTCCATCACTATAACTATCTCCGATCCCCGTTATTACGACGAAAATCCGCGCCACGTTCAATTTTAAAGTTACGCGCCAACTGTAGCTCCATAATTTAATTGGAAGAATCCAGATTATCGTCCTCTTATCACGTACATACATCTTGCTGCTCATTTTACACACACACACATACACATGTAATTACGTACGTGTGCAAGCAGAACACACGTAATTACGTACGTGTGCACACAGGAAGATCCGAGCGTGCACGATACATCTTGTGTATCGGAGAGCATCGGGAATGCAATTTACATCATTATATCGCGAAACGTACCGCCATTTACCTGCGTTGAAAGCTTCTGCTCCAGCAGACACAGGTTCCACTGCAATTAGCAGCTACAATGACTGTTCGATATCTTGGGTTAATTTCAGCCTCGATTACTGATAGTTCTCCTCTTTTCTCTCTCTCTCTCTCTCTCTCTCTCTCTCTTGATATTCGTCGTCTGACTGAAAACTAGAGTCCTCAACAATAGTGCGAACTAGGAGCACAGAGATAGAAAAAATATCGGGCAAGTGACACAATATCGTTCAACTAGCAAAAGTTCAAGATAGTGGTCACGGTTACTCGAGGAAAGAGGAAAGAGAAAGTGAAACCGGAAGCCGGTAAACGGTTTTGGTTACTGTGCCAGCAAAATGGGTTAAGGAGATTGGAATTCCCGAGACAATCGGATTGTTTGGGATATTGTCAAGGATTGTTAAGGATATTGTCAAGTTAGATTGAAGCGCAAGATACGAATAGCATACCTTTTCCAAGCTCTTCACTTACTTGTCCTTCTTATTAACCGATTGCGGACCGTAACGAGTGACCAAGCTGTATACAATAATTTCGTCGCTTTCTTTTTAAACTCGTCGATATGATATCACTGGATAGAAATTATTGAGATTTAATGAATTTATTATTCGTTTTGCCTGGGTTGTACATCAATATACTTGAAACTGAGAAAATATTGCAATTTTGGGACAAAAAAAGAGGGAGAGGGGCAAATAGGTTAATTTGTTTCTTCTTTTTTCTTTTCTCTTTCTGCGTGCTAGTTCCTCTTAATTTTTTCACTTACTTCTTCGTCTTTTCTTTTATTTCTCGTTTTGATCCTGCGACACTACTTTTCTCGTGTTTCCATCTTGCTTTTATTTCAAGCAGAAAGAAGGATCGTAATGTTTTTGGAAAAATCTCCAACACGAGATTAAACAAGGAGTCACGTGTTAGTAGTAATACTTGCTTATTTTCACGAGGTTTAAGTAACAACAGAATGGAAAAACTCGAAAAGACGCAGTGGACTTAATATCACATAGATATTAATTTCAAGCAATTTTTCATTCATTTTTCTACACTTCTTCCCAACCCCTTCGTTTTCACGTAGTCGTCATAGTTTATTTCATTTCAACGCGATTTCTTCGCCAACTCGATGAGAGTTGTTCTAACAATAAGTCACAAAAACCCCAAATTAATAATGTTTTTAACATTAGCACTGCCAAAGTGAAAAATTCACAATTTTTATAAAAAATTCCACAAGTGCGAAGCAACGTACATTCAAGCATCTAAATAATTTTTCGTAAAACACACAGATAAAGTAAAGTTTTCACACTTCTTGCACGAAGATCAATCGTCTCTGATGGAAATTTCATGACTTTTGACCTCTCGCCGTCGGTCAAGTTCTCCTCAGCGAAATTCTGCGAAACATCCAATTAATCCATTCAATTCAAAACTATTGGTCGCCAGCGTATATGCACATGTGCATACACACACACGGTATCGGAGGGTTAGGCCAATCACGGGTTAGGACAACCGCAACGAGAACGGCCGATATTCGAGATCATCGGTGAACGAAAATCACGCGACATTATTTTAACTATCTATCGAAATACCGGTCGAATTGTTTCTTATTAATTGATCGAGGACGTCGCGCAAATGTTGCACGACAATAATAATAATGCACGCCCGGTTAACGTCGTTAAAGCGAATTCAGGCCGGCAGGTAGGCAGATAATTAAATTTAGGATCAACGACCAGCGCCGCCGACTGCGACACGCACACGTTGCCCTCCTCCAGGCCTACAATAGCAATGATGCTTTCAGCCAGCCTAATTGAAAGTGGCAATACATTTCGCGTGCGTAATCATGGAAATTGCATTGTGTCGGCGCTGCCTCGAGAAGAGTAGAGGCCGGCCTAAATTTCCACCCCCAGAGGAGGACCTCGGTTACCTACTCTCTCGATGCACGCTCGCTTCGTTTTGTCGTGCAACGGCTCGCTTCGTTTTACGATCCTAACGTTGTTTCGATGAAACAACAACGTCACGTGCCGCGAGTAAAACAAGTGACTTTGAACGATTGATTCGCGTACGAAGATCACACGAGACTGTAAGATATTAATCCCTGGACAGCAGTGATGGAACGGTTCGAGCGTGGAATATGGGTTGATAGAAATTTGACGATACATTTTTGATACGTGTCTTCTTGTCCTTCCGGTTATTGAAGGAACTGAAGAAGATAACGTTTTCACATTCTTATTCCCTACATTTCGATTCTTTAGTTTTATTTAATTTTACCATATAGGGGTAAGAATAATAGTAATAATAACAGTTCTATTTAATTTTTTCATTTAGGGGTAGTAATAATAATAGTTTTATTTAATTTTTTCATATAGAAGTAATAATAATAATAATAATAATAATAGTAATAATAGTAATAATAATAGATTTATTTAATTTTTTCATATAGTGGTAGTAATAATAGTGATAATAATAGTTTTATTTAATTTTTTCATATAGGGGTAATAATAATAGTTTATAGGGGTAATAACAATAGTAATAATAGTAATAGGGGTAATAATAGTAATAGTAATAACAATAGTAATAATAATAGTTTTATTTAATTTTTCCATATAGGGGTAATAATAGTAATAATAATATTTTTAGCAATAATAATAGTAATAATAATAGTTTTATTTAATTTTCATATAGGGGTAATGATAATAAATCTTTTGGCAAGCTTCAGCTAACCTCACTCCTCAAGTTTAAAACAAGAGTGGATTGAACAGATATAATAAGGTATTGAAACATTATTGATCTAAATCTAAAAGTTGTCCGATGAGAAAGAGGACAAAGATGATCAGAGGAGCAACACGTAATAACTCGGCGGGTTATCGTTCAACGACGAACGATACGATTATCCGTTCAATTATTACTAAATGAACATGCAAATCGGATTCACATCAGCTCGTATTATAGTTCGTGTATCCAACGATTATATATGCTCCAATTCGGATTGTAGAGGTAGAGAACCCTGTGCACGTAAATGGCGATTTTGGCTTCGTCTCGCCGCGAGATAAATTTCTACGACTCCTTAGGTTGCCGATCATTCGATAGAAATAAATCGATCTCGCGAAAATCGAACTCGGAAAAATATCGATTTCGTGGAAATATTATAATAGTTTTTAAGAAGTGGAAAAAGTGAAGAGCGATGAGAAAGATTTTGAGAAATTTCTCTGAAATTTCTTAAATTGCAAGATCGTTCGATACAGAGATATCGGTTTCGGTGAAAGTAATTTTTAAGAAGGAAAAAAAGAGGGAAGGGGGAGGGAGAAACTGGTCAATCGAATTCCCAGCGTGAGAAATTTTCATTTCTTCTTTCTCGCGAGGATTTCTCTGGGAATCGAACCATCTAGTCGTAGCAAATAATCAATCTGTGTGCTCCACTTTAGGAAACGTGCTCGTTTCTGAAAGCATCAGCATTAGATGCACCATAAACTTCAAATCGATCTGTTCGTTGCATATTTTAGAATGCTCGGACGGGCGAGGGAAACATATTTGCAGTCAAGCGATGGACGTAATGTGATCTCAGATTGCCGAGTCTGTTATCGTGTAATGTTATTCAATGTAATGTTCCATGAGAATATTTGTAGAGATATATGTTTCCCAAACGCTAATCATAAATATTTAATTTAAAAAAACAATAAAATTAAGTGACTGATTCTTATTGCTATTTCAATCGTTACAATCGTATCGATATGCTTTTATATAAAATTTTAATTATATCGACATGTTTTCTTGAAACGCGAATTTTGGTGCATTCCGCGCGATCTTTATGAAAACTTTATGCCGATATATAATTTTATTAGAAAATAAAGAACGATTTTCACCTTCAATACATTTTTAGTGAAGCATTATGTGATAATGAATGAACGAGTATTATGAAATATAGGTATACAAACGAATGAAATTCTATTCGCCCAGTATGTATCACGATGATTTGAAATCAGGTCTTGAATCTGCTCTTCAGATAAAATAAAAAAAAGAAGAAAACGATCAGAGGTGAAATTCTATTAAGTCGTACAAATCACAGGCGTTACATTCGTGGGAATGCAAATGCCGCCCTTTCGACGACTAAAATCCAAGTAGAAATCAGTTGGGACTCGCTTAATATTTACCGTGTCGAATAGTGTTCGACGCGGTATAATCCTATCAGAATGACGGCATCAGGATCTCGTTTCCGGGGCACGCGAGACCTTGGCAAGATTAATTGTCACGACCGAAAGGAAAAGTGTCTCAGCAGGCCACCAGAGAGAGACAAGCGAAATTAACACTTCATTCACTGGACACTCGTGCAAATTTTTCACCCATAATTGCGCGAAGTAAGTACTAAACACACTGTTCAAATATTGACAAAATCAATAGATGTAGCAACTAATTCACAGTGAACCAGTATGAATTTTTACAGCTTACTGGACAGCAAGGACAATATTTCAATATTTCTCTTTTTAATTATTCATTTATGAAGATCGTTAGGGACCACAAAAATTTATACATCACTATAGGACGATATAAACAATATTTTATAAATTCTTCCTATCTATTTGATATTTTATTAAACCAACCAAATGATCCAAATGTTATATATTAATGTTTGTTTCATTTTTCTGTTAACGTGCAAAGTCTCTTCTTTCAAATAAGCGTGTAATGTGGCTTGTAACTTTATTCAGTACTACAATCATATTTTAAAATATTAGGATATTGGTACATTTGTGATTGCGCTTTGTAGTGATATCCGGTACGGGAGAGAGGACATAAGAAGTGAGAAGTTTTAAGAAGACGGTGTAACAATAGTAAGACGAGCGTGCCAGAAAGGAAAAGTAATATTGTATTAACATTAACAAAATTAAAATTAACATAATAAATATACGTTCATATTACAGATAATAAATAAAGCCCTAACTTTACATAAAAAGAATAAACATTAAATTCATTTTTAAATGAGAAAGAATGAAACTTTTTGCGAAAGTCAGTCTCTTTGTAATTGAGGACTACTTTTTTAGGCATTAAAGAGCCATTATTATAATATCATATTTATATAATATTATTAAAATATTATATATATATATATATATATATATATATATATGTATACAATATTATTAATATAATAATAATAATATTATTATTAGTAATATTATTAATATCATTATTATAGTATTATGTGTTAACATTATGTATTATTATAACATTATATATATATATGTATACAATATTATTAATATCACTATTATAGTATTAAGTATTAATATTATATATATATATATATATGTATACAATAGTATTAATATTATTGTTATGTGTATAATATTATTGTTCAATAATACATACTCGTATCATAACTTCGTAACAACACTAACGAGATATCTCGTTCATATTAATGAAGAGGTTAACCGAGTTAATCGAGTTAACCGACTCGAGCCGGATTATCCGAACATTCGTACGCATCAGGTACCAGCCTGAATCTGCTCGATATTTTTCGACTAGCGTATTGCTACTCTTCTTTTTGATATCTCGTTTCACTCGCCTTGACCTTGTGTCTGGAAAATCGACCGTACGATCAATCTAACCGACTAATCCCATGTCCAATTCAAACTGTAACGCGTTCGCTTAATAATCTGATTATGAAGATTAGGAAGTGACATGGCTAATCGAGCAAGGTCACTCGACAGCGGAGGACGCGCCCGACACGGGATCTGGGATCAGCGAGAACTCGTCGTTGCTCCACGACGAAATGGAATTAATTGTCCCGGGGTTATTTGGATCGAGACTTAATTTCGAGAGGGGAAAATGTAGAAGAGCATCGGACACTTCCGACGGACGTGGGTATTAATACACGGATATTACATTTGCGTGGGCAATTTGAAGTTATTCGCGAATTTGAAACGTCACGATGCGACAAAAATTTGTAAATCATCCTTCGCGAAAAGGTCAACGTGGATTTCGTTTTTTTTTTTTCAATTTTAAATTTTCTTCGAGAAGATCTTTTAAACGACTGCATTAATATACTAACCCATTTATCGGCTCATTTCTGACAATTACATTACACGAGTGTTTCTTTGAATCCTGTTAATCATTCAATCAGGACAAATTAATCTCGTTAATTTTTAATAACGCGTGACAGATCGATAAATAAAATAATTGTTACATTCGTAAGGTACTTTAATTCGTTCATTTGCTATTTACGATTAATATACTTCAAATGTGAAAGTATACGAAATGTATATCGAGACGGAAAATGTACAATTCTGAGCACCATTTGTAACTATCGACTCGATTTACAATCACGATATCTTGTTTAATATCTCATATTCTATTTACAAAGTTCTACTTTATTTTCAATCGCCAAGATCTCGAATTGTCGCTACAAGCTATACCGATATTCCGCTCGTTATTAATTCGAACACGCAGAAGAATCGAACTTTCAGTTTTTCACTGTTCTCTCCTCGAGGAAACGAAGAATCGCTCCGCCGGTCGAGAGCGTTGCCGACAGATTTTATATCGTTCAAGTTGATATGTTTTGATTGGACGATAAAACGAGTCCGGAGAATCGTGCAGGTGTCGTGATTGACGTCAATGAGGAGGAACACCTATCGCGTTCTCGTCGCGCTCGTCGTCGATGGAAATGCATAAAAAAAATGTCGTCGAAAAAAAAAAAGAAAGAGCCCACTCCCCATGGACATTGAAAATTGAACAATCGATATGGAAACCATGAGGAAACCTATTATTTCGCATGTGTCAGGGTCGTGCGTTTCTCGTCATTCAAGGTCTCTCTCACATCACGCTATTTCAGTTTCAACGATTCTATCAGTATCGGTTTCGTCCTCTTTCTTTTTTTGATCTTCTCGATGTAAAAGTTGTAAATAGCAACTCCGCGTTGTACTCTTCAGATCCTTATCACCAGATATTTTTACTTCAATTTATTAATCCATTATTTGGATACAATGATACGATATAATGATCTACTTTTGATTCTGATAATTCTGACTATTTCCACTGTTATTATATCGTGACTGTGAATTTTTCTGCAATTCCATACTTTTATGAATGTGATTCAACAAAGAATTCATATGATACAAAAAAAGAAAAAAAAAACATATGTGAGACGTTCAAAAAATATGATACTCGTTATAATATTCAGCGGAGTGGAACATTTCTTTACTTAGTTTCTATAATGTTTCCTCAATTATTTAGTCCGATCGCAACAAATATTCTACCATTCGCATATTTCAATACATCACCGTTCAAATGCATAAAAGTTCACAATCTGGTTATACTCTCAAAAATTTTCAGACGAATACCATACTTATTTCGAAACTGAAAAAAATGAAATAGCAGTTTATTTACGAATTAACCTGTGAAGTGTATGTCAATATATTGTAAAATTGTAAATTCACGTGCAATTTCACGACAGATACTTAAAATATTTAAGATGAGAAATGTCCCAAGACATCCGAATGTACAGATATCAGATTCTCTCCAAACTCTCAACTTTTATCCTTACAGTTCTCAGTTTCCCTATCACTTGAGGATTACTTATCATTAATTACAGTATCGGAGCCACGAAGACGTTCCGTGAGAGCGTCTAATTCACTTGAAGCCAGTTAACAAGTAACTGGAGGAGCAGCGACGCGAGATGGGTAAACTGTCAGATAGGTAAACATCGGTTCCATTCCCCGCCGCAATAAAACGGTCTCCAGTTCGTTGTTTCTCGATCGATTTTGTATCAATTACCCCCGCTCCTTCGCGCCAACTCTACTCTCTCTGTTCAGCTGCGCGTGTATAAACGTGTAGGTAAAGTTTCGCCCCTTCGTTTCGAAGTACATACGTCGATATAGGATCGAGCGAGGACGATAACAAAAACGCAAATGCACTTTCACCATCGTGTCTTCAAGTGGCTTCAACAGTGATGCACGATAAAGGCATCGAATGGTAGAGCTAATGTTCTCACCCTCTATCGCTTGCTCGCTCGCTCGCTATCTTTTTCTCTCTCTAGTCGTGACGTCAGAGTGATTGCTTATCACCTGGCGCACTACTCTCAAAAGCGGCTTTTGCATAAAAGACGAGCCTGCTCGAAAGGCTAGAGCTTATTGGTGTAATCGAATATGGAGAACGGATGATCGTGAAAAGAAACAATTTTCGGACAAACTGGTGAGGTGTTTTCTGTGTTGATTTAATTAATAGAATAAATTTCTGTAGAAACGTAAATGTTGCCGCGACCAATACGTTTTGTTAATTAAATATTTTATGGTTATCGACCTTGGTTGTCTACGATTTTTACCGCTCCATGCCATTCCTAATTCTACAATGATAACCTGGACATAATGTTGTTAGCTTCTGACAGATAATAGAAAACGTTTTTTTAACAACTGATAATTTAATGCGTGTTTAGATCTAGATTAAGATTAATTCTTCTAAGTTAACTCTCCCAACGTGCAATAATTTTTGGGACACTAATTAAAAATGGATACAGGAAAAGAAATTTTTGGGACACTAACTAAAACTGTCCGAGATAATGTTTAAAAACTTTTGCAACAATAAGCAAGCCTATGTACAAAAAAATGATTTTAATTCGATTCTGATTAATCTTGAGTTGGAAAATAAAGCTGCTTCCGTGTTAGAGCATCCCTTTCGTTCACGAAGGAAATTATGATCTTTTTTTTTCATTTATGAAAGAGATATAGAATGAACAACATTAATGACAAAAGAATCCAATGGCAAAACTGGAGGCTAACGACGAACAGTGAGATATTTGATTGACAAACTCCATGTAGAAAGTTTCGTATTGCAAGAAGATAGTTTTTAGAAATCCCTGGAATTAATAAGAGAATTTTAAATAACTCCTAAAATCCTCCATTTTTGAAATTATATATCTTTGAGAAAAGACTAAACGGTAGAGAAATGATGAAAATATATATATATATATATTTTATATATATAAAATATATAAAATAATATTTTATATATTCTATATAATTTATATAAAATATATAAATATTTTAACTCTCAAAAAATAGCGATCAATCGAATCATAAACTCGTCTTACACGTATCAATACATGGGATAATAAATAGAATAGAAATCGAAACGTTCGTCCGCCTCTTCCAGGTCGAGGTCGTGTGGTCCCTCTCAAGAGCCTTTATTGATCACTGTTTCTAATACCGATCATTTTTAATTAATATTCTGTCTTCGTCTAACCCCCCCTTTTGCTCTCGAATGACATTCACGAAAACATTCACGATTATTCCATCGTGTTCGTGTCAGTTCGTCCTTGTTCTCGTTGGTCAAGGATCGAGAGAAGTTTCAAAGGAAACTTTGTCCATTCTGTTCGAATTGTTATACGTGTCCTAGAAATAAAACGTTATCTTCGTCTTTGAAAAGGTTTGATTTCTTCTTTTTTTTTTTTTTTCTTTTGAATAAATATTTGTGACATTTTTATACTTCGATCGTAAACATCAAAATTTACTTTACGCTTTTGTTGGCTCGCTGCCTGTTCACTCCGAAACACGATCCGCAAACACAAACTGGAAAATCGTTTCATACTTCGGAGCCACGCGACCTTCCTCATAGAATTTTACTTGAATTCTTCATAATTATATATTACATATATAAAAATAATATAATATAATTTTTATTTATTTGTCATAGAACTTTATCGTTTTTACTAAAAATTGCGCAAGGCTAGGCTATTTCCACGGTTCTGCGAAATGTACTCCTAAAATAAAATACCATAATACACATATTTAACATGTAGATTTGCACAAAATTCCCCGAACGTATAAAATACATCAGAGAATTCATAAACTTACTACGTTCGACATTCGAATAAATCTTTTTGCCAAAAGTAAAAAATTTCGATTTTCCCTCACTTCTGAATGCTTGGAAGTCAGTTTAGCTCTCGGAGCGACTGGACCGAATTCGAATTGTATTGGAATTTCTCATTCGACGTCGACAGATGAATCGCGATCGACTAATATTTATCTGAAACGACTCGTAACGTTCGGAATTTCATTCGACGAGAGAACGCCAGTTGCTTTGTTCCAAGAAAGAAGCTTTAAATTACAAGTTAATGGCGCGTAACAGAGTTGTTGTTACAGCCAAGCTGAGCATCGAATATCGTTCGTTCACGGAAGCTGCGTTTCCGTTGTGTTTGATGACATGAGCAACGCGATGAGGCGAGAAATTAAGGGTTGCAAGTGGAAAAGTGTGTTAAGAATGATGAATCTGTTCGAGTGCGAAATAAATTATGCTTGCGGGGCGGGTCTTGTGCTTTATTACGGCACGAAACATATAGTATGTATGTCGTTAAAAATCAATCGCGTTCTTAACCCCTTGAAGGCTCGCTGAATTTTACGAAATTGTAAAATTTATTGTTTTATTATTTCACTATGTAAGCGTTCGCGGAAATATTATTTTCCAAATTTTTACACAGTGAAGTAACGAATAATATATAATATAATAATAATATAATAATATAATTTATGCCATTTTGTACTTTTCTGAAGACAATTATATCTCGCATATGCAATATATTGTTTCACGTAACGCTTTATACGAAATACTATACTTTGAATCATCCGATGTACTAAAAAGGTAAAAATCATACATTTATGAAAGCGGGACGTTTCCTTCAGTCAACGTTATGAATTTTTTTCGTATTCAAAATATGGCGTATGGACTTTCGAGATATTTTGTCCAGAGTCCAGTATGAATATTATTACGTAATAAGCGAGATACTTCATAATCATTTATAAACGCGAAGACTTTTAAAAAAACAAGACCTAGGTAGCAGATTATTTTATCGTAAAATATTCCAAGAAATATTTTGTGTTTTTGCACCTCCGAATCTCCTACGAACAGAATCCTGCAATCTGCTTTTAATTTTATAGCACAATATTTTTTCTTTTTTATTTATTATAATCCTTGCCTAGGCGGCTTAGGATGGCTTTCGGTTTACAATTTGTATCTATGTAACTCTATATCTCTATAACTCTATAACTCTATAACTCTATAACTCTATAACTCTATAACTCTATAACTCTATAACTCTCTAACTTTATAACTCTATATCTCTATAACTCTATAACTCTATAACTCTATAACTCTATAACTCTATAACTCCATAACTCTATAACTCTGTAACCCTACAACTCTATAACTCTATAACTAATCAACTTCATAATTAATTCTTAATGTCTACATCTTATGGAACTAATTTTTCCTGTGCTCTATCTTATAGTCTTATAATCTATCCTTATACACTTTGGTGCCCTTATAAATCGTGCAGTCTTCTTGTAGAAACTAAAAGTAAAAAGTAAACAAAAAGCTATCTTCTACTAATTTTCTAATATTGCCGTTTCTTTGGTTTTGTTTTGCTGCTTCTTTTTCTGTTTTTCTTTTTTTCTATTCCTCCCTCTTGCGTGTCCTTTATATATGTTTATCCCTCCCATCCCCTCTAACACTCATATAACACAACATAATACAACGTGTAGCATATTTAAAAAAATCAACAGCGTTTCCCACGTTTTAATCAATACGCAGAGTCCCTTTTTAAAACCATCAGGAATAGCTGAAAACCTTCAAACACTGCACGCGTGCGTACCAACCTGTTTCTCACTATCTCGCGACACCTGTGTCGCGAAGGAAACTTTGTTTTCTGCACAAGGCCGTGGCGTAATCGGCGCGATTAACGGTTGATGAAACAGGCGGGCGCAAAAAATCGATCAGGTCAGGATTCAGCTCAGGGAAGAAAGTCGAAAGTTTGTCTTTGCCCCGGGTGTGTTTGTGTGTTTGTGAAACGCTCGGCCTCCGAGCTGGAACTTAAGAACGACAGCCAATGATTGTCACGCGCGATTAATTAAAGTCCGCCAAGCAGTTGCCCGACCTGCATTTGGTGATCCGCGTCGTGGATCGATGCTTTCCACTCGGCGAGAAACGGAAGAGCGGTTAATTGGCATTGAAGTAGCTGACAGAAACACGATTGTCGACGGCACGTTTATGATCGAGCCGCGAGC
Source organism: Frieseomelitta varia (assembly GCF_011392965.1). Lineage (NCBI taxonomy): Eukaryota > Metazoa > Arthropoda > Insecta > Hymenoptera > Apidae > Frieseomelitta > Frieseomelitta varia. Next base: position 324,167 of record NW_025110341.1, on the reverse strand, counting down.
CCTGACGTACACACCCCTCCCCCTCCCCCCTCTTCTGCTTTTATTCTTTCTTTCCTCGCGCTTTTCACTCCTCTTTTCCCCTCATTCTCCATTCACCTACCATCTCCTTTCCCACGATTTTTTTAAATTTTTTTTATTTTTTTTTTTATTTTTCCAATAACCGACTTTCAGTTCATTTAATAACAATTACTGTAGTAACTGAGAACATCAGCTGGAACCAATTGAGACCATTCGTTCGTCCCTACTTCGCATTCTGTATTATTTCATACACTTATTTTACGAGTATTTCTCGAGAAATCTGCTATTGTTCAAGCAAGCTCGGATCTTAATATTACAGTTGTAACTTGTAATTCTAATTTTTGTAATCTAGATAATAATAGTAATGAATAATAATTTAATAATTAATAATTTAAGGATAATAATAATAATTAATAATTTAAGGACTTAATTATCTCTTTTTGAACATTCTATAATGTTATCTTTGTGTCAAAAGAATCATCATACTAATTACGGACAAAGTTTCAACGCTTTCTTAAAATGTTCCTAACTTCGCCAAGAAATCGAACTCGCTTCTAGCTATTGGTTCGATCAGAAAATGAGCTAATTCTTCCTCGGCCGCGGCCGTTGTTTGCATGATGGACATTCGGGATGCTGTTTGAGTTTGAAACTTCGTCTTTCGATCTATCGAAATCCCCTGGCTAAAGATCACGGTACCAATACGACAAACGAAGGAAATGAACGAACGAATGAAATGTCAGCTCAAATGAACTCATTAGAATTGACATTTCCCACAAGACGATCTTACAACGTCTACAAGATGGACCGTAATCTAAGCTCATTGTCGCCAAAATGTTTGGACGGAAATGAAACAAAACTAGGAAATTCGCAACTTCTATTTTCTACATTTTCAACGTTGAATCAATCACGATGAAATCGATGGGAATTGAATAAACAGCGGTAAATAGACGGTCGATAATTTTCTTCTTGAAGTAAGAGTTCTTGTCTGCGCAATGACTGCACTTTTCACTCGCGAGTGACGACATTCAGTTAGAAATATTGGAAAGCCGAGAAATATCGTACGAACGACAGATACTGTCGTGTGAACGACGTAATTCATTCGAAACATTGCACGAATGACAATCTGTCGCGAAATATTTCATCCGCAATTGTGCGATGGGGTTAACACACTATTTCCCGGTGCTTTCACGTTCATATTTATGTCACGGTATGATATTAGAAATGCACTCGCATAATTTTATGTCCTCCATATTTCTTTTAGAACAAATAATATACGCTTCTTATTTTTTTTCAACACGTTACAGCAACTGGAAATGTTAAAAGAAAATATAGAGACAAAATGAAGAAGTAATATAAAGTAAACTTTCTTCCCTCGAGGCATAGTCTTCGAGAAGAGCAAGTTTGAAAACTTATAATATAATAATTATATTATATTTTAATTATATTGTATATATAATTATATTATATTATATTTTAATTATATTATATTTTAATTATATATAATTATATTATATTATATTTTAATTATATTATATATATTATATTTTATATTATAAGTATTCTTTATCAAACTTAGCTAGTTTCAAGCAGAGCAAGAACGAATTTTAGGTAATTTTACGCGTGAAAAATAAGTCGGAAACGTGAAACGTTCGTTCTCGAAAGTATTAAATTTGTTAGAAAGTATTAAACGTTTACCAAGTCAATTTCAAACGAAACGCATTCAAAGTCCATTCTCTTGAAAACGTGGCCTCAAACGAAAAACCTTCGTCCTATATTTTCTTATTTGTTTTCGCATGCAGGACAACCTCCTGCTGACTGTTTACTCGTACCCTTGCTAATTTCTAATTAGCCTAATTCAATTTTTTCGTAAACCAACATTTTTAAAGAATCTTTCGAAAAAACTTCGCTCCCTTGCATTTTCTTCTTATTTTTGTTTCTGAGAGGGAACTTCGTATAAAAATGCAGTTGCAGTTTAATTTTCGTCTGAAATATTTGTTCTTTTCGAAAACTATTCGCTATTCCGCCAATATCATTTGGGAACTATCTGCTTCAATATTCATCTCGCCAAGCCGGAGTAAAAATTCCGCCGATCCAATTACCATTGATTTTCAGCGTCGGTCGCTCTCGCCGGGCAACTTGAAAAATTCAAATCAAGCTTCCCCCTGTCGCGATTCGTTCGCTCGTACAGCCACCAGGCCCGAATTTCCTCCACGAATACCGATCACACTGAAACTCGTTTCGTCGCTCGCGGTTTGCACGCGTCTCGGTCGTGCATTTTCCTTCGATCTATCCTCTTTCAACCCCTGAAAATCCCATCCCTTACACGATCCAGGTCAGGATATACATACGCGTTCCACAATATGTAAAATTCAGAACAACTAGTTGCAGAGTGTATTTTTTCTCTGAAATAAAATATATACGTCGCTACAATTAATTCCTGCACAGAGAATTTTCTCTCCTTTTTTTCAGTTTTCAACAAGCCTTTCTGAGTATCTATAATATAATAATATAAATTATTAATAAAATATAAATTATAAAACTATATAAATTATCTATCCCTTTAATGTTAATTTAACACATTTTTCTCACGAAAAGTTGTACTCTATAAATAACGTAACTAGAGTTTATTTATTGCCAACGTTTGAAGATATTCAATTTTATAATATTTTATTATAAAATTTATAAGTATAATATTTTACTAATATATTTTATTTAATATATATTTATATTATATTAATATTATAAAAATTTATATTATAATATATTATATTATAATTTATATTATAATATTTTATATTATAATTTATATTATAATATTTTATTATAAGATTAATATTATAATAAAATTTATATTATATATTATATATCAGATTTTATTACATTATAAGATTTTATAATATTTTCTCGAATAATTATAATAATAATAATCGAATAATCGCGTATTCCCTTGTTATCTAATGTTTTCTCCGAGTCTTCCAAATATTCCTTCAAATAACTCGTGACCAGAATAATGTCGAATCGTTTAGAACGCACTGGCAATGAGAAGATTATAATTCATGTTCATACTTTACTCGCGAACAAGCTAACCTTCTTCTTCTCCGTTTCCTTCTTTTTAACAATAACAGATGAAAAAGTTAAAAGTCGTGCTTGAACTCTTGATCTCTTTCTCTATTTTTCTTGCAACGTATCGAGAGAAACTTAAGTACATAAGAAGGGATTCATCCGTGATTAACCGTGTTGCAATTGTAGAACAGAAAAAATGAGGGGTTCCGGTAGCGGAAATCGAATCTTGTTTCCTGCCGGCTGCTAAGCTGCGTCTCAAGCAATTTGGTCATTTTAAATCGTCCAATTCCTAATTTTTATCGCTCCTTTTTCCTTTATAAGCCTTATTGTCAGTCGTCACATTTCGAATGTATCAAATAATCTGTATAAAGACAAATATTCTTTTCTCGTATAATTTTCGTATTTCAGTGATTGTAATTAACGAAATGGAATTTAAATAGACAATTTCATTTTCTACGTATCATATAAATTTAATATTATAAATAAATAATATTTTAATATAAAAATTAAAATATAATATTTTATATAATTAAAATATATAATATTTTATATAAATTTAAATATTCCTTGCATATGATAATATATCATATCTGTCTCTAATATTTTACAACGCGTGTGGATTTCGATTCATTTGCAAGAAACTTGCAAAGTGATACCCTATATGCATAAACATTTATAAATACAAAACGTAAATTCCAAACGTAAATATTCGCTGCAATAATTTTCACCAGCGGACGAATGAATCGATTTTACTGAATTTTCATTCAATTTATCCGGCATGCCAAGATTCTATTAAAATGGATTGTTAACCACGGTAAACCGAACGTAATAGTTTGAAGATGATACAGTAGCCATAATCTAGTTGCAAGCTTCGATTTCGCGTGGGATAGCATCGGAGCACGAGCGACCACGAGCTTGTAAATATAAACCAGTGGGGTGGACGAGCAGGCGACCGCGTGCAATAAATTTCGGATATACCGGAGGATCGTGTAGAGATCCGATGAAATAATCGCCGGTGGATCGAGGAGCGACCAGATACGTTTCTTAATTAGCATGCAACGAGCGTGACGCGGTTTTGTAAATTACGCAATCGTCTCTCTCTATTTGCACGGTGGCCAATTTACTCGGTGTATGTAACCGTTTCGCGCGCGAAAATCGCGACCTCTGCAAACTGATCTTCTCTCTCTCTCGCTCTCTCTTCTCAATTACTCGTGTCTGTTTGTCTCTGTCAATTGTTTGACATTGATGAACAATCAACGAACGATTAACTGGAAGGGAGGGAAGAAGTTGATGGAGAAAAACGTCTTCGATAAAATGGTAAAATTATGCATTTGGTCTCTACTTTGTATAGATTCAGCATTGTCCATAATTGTATCGAAATGACTAGTATTATACTCTAATTTTTACTAAAAAAAACATGTAAATAGTTTGTAAATATAAGGAAAAATTTAAATATTTTGTAAATATAAGGAAACATGTAAGTATTATGTAAATATAAGGAAAAAAGAAAAAAAGAAACTTTGCATAGATTAATGATCATGATAATGATCACGAAATTATTAGGTCTATTTTGTATAGATTAATGATCATCGGATCAGTTGCAATTTTTTAAAATTTCTTCACGCTATTGAATTATGTTCTTCAATATTGGAGCAACGAAAAGAAGTCCCAAAAGGATTTGCTTCACATCTTCTTATCATTTTTACAACTCAACTTGATTCTGAGATTTCAAGAAACCTCTCTCAAATGTTTGATTTTTCAATGCGATATATTGTGTATAATTAATATTAGAAGGGTTTCTTACATAAACTGATAAGTATGAATTGTATTGTAATATAAATTCATCTTACTGGAATGAGTATAAGTTACATTTTAACGTAAGTTATTAAAAATTACGGTTTCTCTACATGTAATATATGAGTAATCAAAAGAGTCAATTTCACTATCGGATAAAGGAATTTCGTCACAGATAAATCACAGATAATTCCGAAACGTGCATTTCTCACGAATGTAATTCCAAATAAATATCTCATTCTGTTACGTTGATATAACAAGCTAATTTTTACGTGCAAGAGAACCATTTTATTCCGACATAATCAAGCTTTGTCACAGACAGGTCACGTTACAAAGGGTCCCTTCATTTTCATATCGGTTAACAAAATTTCAAAACACACATTTCTCACGAGTATAATTATAAATTAATACCCCCCCCCCCCCCCCCACACACACATATATATATTCCACACATTAAACTATATAGTCCATTACCGAACGAGCCAATTTCCATTACAGCACAACAGAACAGAACAGAACAGAGTCGATTTCACTATCAGATAACCGTGCACTATCTCTAGTAGAGCAGTCTCTATGTGTGTTCACGTTACAAGGATCGAAGATCGAAGGCACCTCCTCCATATCGGTTCGCAGAATTTCGAAATGCACGTTTCTCACGGATAACGTAGGCTTTGTTAACGAAGTACAAAATGCAATCGAGAACAGATCAATGGCTGAGAGAAAGAGAGAGAGAGAGAGAGAGAGAGAGAGAGAGAAGGTGGTCGGGAGCCACCAGAGCAAAGGAGCCAATTAAAAAGCAATTTCGACGTTGTAAAAATATCGGATCAATCTAATCTCGGCTTTGTTATCTTGGATTTAATCTTTGTCCGGGGACCGAGCCCGACGTTCAAAACTAATTTACATGCATATGGATGGCGGAACACTCTCGAACGGTCATTTACATTTCCCTTCGAACCGTGTAACCGTGACAGGTTCGATGCTGCGCACGTGAATATTTTTCACCAACTATCATTCGTTCGTCAAATACGTCCATTGATCGCTCTTCAATGCAACAACGTTTCCTCCTCGTTTCACCGGTTAAACGCGAATTCCATTTAACCTCTTGGCCGCGAATGACGAGTATACTCGTCACGCGAGGCAAGTAATTACAATTTGTTACTTGAATGAAATCTTTCTTTTCTTTTTGTGGAAAATAAAACATACAGATGCGTAAATAAGTTACGTGTCCGAATATTTACGCTACATTTCGACATAATTCAGTTTGTTGTTTGATATTAACGAAAAGTATGTTGCAATAAATAAATCAAAATTTATGTTACTATAGACTATAATGAATGTTTTTGCAATATATTATTAAAAAAATTAATCCAAACTTGCTATTATAAACAATCGAAGACCACAACGATATTTTGAATAGCACGATGTCCGAACATTAATAAGAGTCACTGTATTTGCAAATTTTAAAATATTTCGAGACTACACTTGACGGTAGTTCTTTCTACAATCGTTTCTAAATATTTTCTTGCTACGACCGAAAGAACCTAAATATTGGTGCTCGTGCGAAGTGCCATTATGTATCTTGCTTCAAGAAATAATGTCCCGAGATAAGAATAAATTAAATTTCCAAATACTTGATTCTTTTGTTCAATAAGAAAATTACGAATATTCAAGTTTTGTAAATAATATTAATTAAGTTGATTTTAATAATATTAATAATATAATATATATAATATTGATAATATAATATATATAATATTGATAATAATATTAATAATACAGTATATATAATATTGATAATAATATTAATAATACAATATATATAATATTGATAATAATATTAATAATACAATATATTTAATATTGATAATAATATTAATAATATAATATATATAATATTGATAATAATATTAATTAAGTTGGTTTTTCAAAAAAAAAAAAATACTAGTGTTATTTCTTTATATGTTTAATTCAATTTTACAGCAGCTGCACATACTCTGTTATATACTCTTTGACGAGTAATCGTCATCGCGTCGTTCTAGCGATAGAACGTAGATACAGACTTTGAAAAGCGGCCATATTACCATAACTAATTGTAAGAGGTTAATGTTTACTGCAGTTCCCTCTATCTTTAACCGTATGACGCTCGACAAGCGTTAAAACGAGAAGATGAAAACGGATACGTTTATCAGGTGGCTTAGCTTTCTCATTTATGCGATATAACCCCCGGAGTTACGTGGTACTCGTTTCAACGCATCTGAGACCGATGACGCAAACGTCGCTACGGTAGACTATTCAGATGATTCTGAACGAGTCTCCTTTGGCCAGAGTTTCCCGCTATAATCCCAAGGATTTGTTTGTTTAGTGATGTTAAATGTTTAACTACAATTTATTTCATTTTCAACACTAACGCAAACTTGATTTTGGTTGTTGGCACTTCACCAAAATCAACGAACAGTAAGAAGTTAACAAAATAACTCTCAGTTTTTGGATTGCAATTAGAAGTCAAGCAGCAAGCATAGAGTAAGATTCCTGAAATATTTTATAACAATTGATTGTAATATTATGTGAAAATGATTATTCTGTAATTATAGGATATGTCGATCAGTTATCTGATAGGAAAACGATTTAAGAAATATCTAATAGGATTTCAAATACATTTAGAACTATAAACTCGAAATTTTTTTTTAAACTGACTAAAGACAATGGTATTATTTTATCTATTGTTAATAAATGTTCATTTATAATATGAAATTATGGTATTTTTTACCTATCGTTAACAGATGTTTATTTGTAATGTAATAAAGGTTGTTGGTAAATGTTATTTTGCGAAAAAAGATAAGTCAAGAAGTAACTTTCAAATCAGGAGAATATAGAATCTCAACTTAAAACTCGAAACTTACAATATACTAAAAAAAAAAAAAAGATATATCGTTACTTCGAAGTACACTTAAAATATATATATATATAAATACAGTAAAAAAAATTTTTTCTCGAATAGTAAAAAGAATTGCTCGATAACTATCCAATTATCCATCTCAACTCGGGAAAGCACTCGATGGAATCTCAACCGCGCTCGAAACTTGAAAGGACGTTTCAAGTCCAGCGAATTGCAACGGCGAAACGAATCAGGCTAGTAGTAAAGTAATTTCAAGATACTTGGACACGAGTAACTCGAACGAGACGACGCGGAACGCAACCGACGAAAGTTCACATCGGGGCTCGCGCAAACGGAATCGATTGAACGAATGTTTACCGAATTTAGAACGAAGTCGAGGATTCTCCAAAAAAAAAAAAAAGAAAAAAAAGAAAGAAAGAAACGCTTTGCAACATTCTCTCTGATTTTTCTCTGTTCTCGTCTCGCTTTGATGTCACGTCGCACGCGGGACAAACGAGCTGCAAAGACACGCGTCACGAGAAAAACTATATCGGGGATAAGAATCGACAAGGCCTGTCCGGACGAGTGTTATCGACACCGCAGTGTTAAAAACGTATCTGTCGTTAAAGATGACAAATAGAATTGAACGTTCCTTGCTAACTGAATCGAGCAATCTCGATTCTTTTTTTTCCTTTTTTCTTTTTCCCTCTTTTCGTTTTTTACGACTGGCGATATCACGGTCAGGGACGATATGGTCAGAGCGATGGATCTACCGGATCGAGCCAGCGCGCGGTGGATTAAAAGTCAAAAGTCCAAGGATACGACGAGGCAACGTTCCTGCCGCGTCAAACAACGGCAGTGTAAAATTAACACGTTGAACCAAACACTTGGAATAGATTGAATTTCGTGGACTTTTAGACATCGAGCGACGTCGAGATCAATTTTTTACAATTTACGTCTTTGTTCCTTCCTCTCGTTTTCTTCGTCTGTATTTGACTCTCAACTGGTATTGTTACGTTGCAAACGTAAACAATTCCAGTTAAATTACTTGAATTTACAGATTTAATTTGCACTTTGTAATAATTTTATATTTATTAGTTATACTTTGTTACTATTATAGTAATTTACGTTTGTTTATTTTTGTAGTTTGTATTTAGTGATTTTCAGGCTTAATTCGTTTAATTCGTAAAATATGAAATATTAATTAAATAAATAATTGTTACAGGTAATCTGTGGTAACTTAGGAATACTAGTTACGATTTCTGATTTGAAGTTTTCTAACCCTTAAATACATTATAGATCGAATTCTCTTATATTTTCCAATACATTATTTCATACTTCATAATCGAATCACGAACAATTGAATTTCATCTTTATAATAACGCCAGAAATACAGAAACTTTTGTAAATTTCATTACCAGTACAACTTGAAAGTTAAATCATTGCATCCATGCTATTCATTTTTCTAAAACCATCCATCTCTCTGTATGAATTTGTCATGTATGTGAAAAAATTATTCATCAAATGTGTATGTGTGAAATTAGTACCGTTTTTTATCCACTGTCTCATCAAATTGAAAGACTCTACATTTTACAGAGATCGTAAATTCCCTGAATATCACTGAATAAATTCTACCAGCGACGACGTCACGCTTTTAAAACGCGAGGATTGATAAAAAATTTCGCGACAATCGCAAATCGCGTTTACCACCAGTGATCGAAGTAGTTTCTCTCGAAGTGGTTTTCTTTTTTTTCACGCTTTATTCGTCGACGTCACTTCGTTATGCCAATAGCACGAGCAAACGTTTACGTCGACACGAGAAAGAGAAGCGAGATAAATCAGACATTGTCGACTTCGTTACCACCGTCGGTAACCGGAGTTCACCTCTCTTTTTCACTCTGATTCTCTCATTATCGTGATATGATTCACGATCGCCGGCCGAGATCTCATCCATTGAAGATGATTTCAAACTAACGAGAATTTCTCCTGACTCTGTGCCGTTCTCTCCTCGATGGAACGCACCGTGTTCCTCTGTAAACCGATAAGGAAATCCTGTACACGTGGGTGAAAAGGCTGTTGATTGTGACAGAGAAATCAATTACCGATTGGCTGCTCGATCGCAACTGGAAGCGAACGATTCACGCCGACAGTGTCAATCGCGTTGATAAGAGACGTAAAAGGAATTTCTGAATTTTTATTTTTACCAAAGAGAATTCTACTCTGCAATCTGTAATATCGTTTAATCTGAAAGTTAAAAATACATACGTGTACAGAGTTTTTCTCACCTATTTTTTTTTAGATTTAACCCCTTATTGGCTGCTCGATCGCAACTGGAAACGAACGATTCACGCCGACAGTGTCAATCGCGTTGATAAGAAACGTAAAATTTCTGAATTTTTATTTTTACCAAAGAGAATTCTACTCTGCAATCTGTAATATCGTTTAATCTGAAAGTTAAAAATACATACGTGTACAGAGTTTTTCTCACCTATTTTTTTTTAGATTTAACCCCTTATTGGCTGCTCGATCGCAACTGGAAACGAACGATTCACGCCGACAGTGTCAATCGCGTTGATAAGAAACGTAAAATTTCTGAATTTTTATTTTTACCAAAGAGAATTCTACTCTGCAATCTGTAATATCGTTTAATCTGAAAGTTAAAAATACATACGTGTACAGAGTTTTTTTCTCACCTATTTATTTATTTTTTTTGTTTTTTTTTTTAATAGATTTAACCCCTTGCGCTGGCAACTGATTCGCGGACCACAACGAGTGACCGAACCGTGTACAATAATTCGTCGCTTTCTTTTTCTTTTAAACTCGTCGGTATGATATCACTGAAAGTAATAAGTTTATTATTTGTTTTGCCTGAGTTGTACTTATAATAATTAATATATAATATATATATATATATATATAATATATTATATAATATATATAATATATATATTATAATACTTATAATAATATATTTAAAAATGAGAAAATGTTGCAATTTTGGGATAAAAAATTCTCGACGTGCGTGGCAAGAGGTTAATACGTTATTTTTATATCAATAAATTTCACTGTCTATTCAGTGCAACAGTATTGTTTAATTTCACTCAGAGAAACAGAAATAAATATTTCAATTTCTTCTTCTCTTATGCATTTTAAATATTTATTTTATCGGTATCACAGTCATTATATATATTATATTACATTCTTCTACACCCGTATGAAAATATAAATAAATATTTCGTATGATTTTTATCGCTCCTATTTGCATTTCAGATTGTCTTGCTCGAATATATGCATATATATTACAGGTATTAAAATCTCCAGTCGTTCAAATAAAACGTGTCGCGTAATCTGCAGATAAGCGACATGGCTATATGACAAAAATTAAGCACATCGGTTACAACTACGTGCTATTGTATTGGAAATACGACAGCGGTATAAACTTTCCCTCAAACGCTATCAAAGCGTTGTTGATCATCGATACGTTTGTGCCTCTCGTCAGATATCGCGTCAAAAGCACGCGTGCGATATGTAAATGCAACGACCGCGGCAAGATCGATGCAACAAGTGCATTTAAAGCTCAGACACCGACCACCTGTCCCGAGGAATATCATCGAGAAATTTGCAGGAGATCGATTGTATTATACATCGAATTGATTCAGTTATGTTTGCAAAAGCGTGTTCTGAATTTACATACAGTAATTGTTATTAATATTCGTGTCATCGTTATTTATATGCTTTTATTGAAATTCAAAAATTGGAAAAATATTCGGATAACGAACAAGTTGCGTTAATTTCATGCTCAAAATACACGAAATTGTTATAAATTTAATTTGCTCTCTGTGATTTCAGTAAATTTGTCACTTTCTTGTGCAGAAAGAATGTGTAAATAAAATTTATGCTAATTGCGATGTTTGTTTTCATACTTTTAGAGAAACTGTAAATTCAATAGTAAATTCAATAGTAACCATTGTAATAAATGGATGTATAAATTGTAATAACAAGTATAGTTATTATGAATTTCTCGAATACCGGTGGTACCTGAATATTAACGTTACAACCAACCTTTGAGAATAATTTTCATCAGGGGCTGGCAAGTTCTGCTAAGAATGTACGACTGAAAATTGCACGACACGGTACAGTAACTTCGCTCGTACAGGGATTGTTATAATATTAATAGGAGTCACTGTGCCTGACACATTTGGGAGAACAATTCCTCGGAAATTCAAGAATTCTGGTTCCAATTTGCACGAGACATTTGCAAATAGAGAGAATGAAGGTATTCTCATGTTGAGGGAAAAATTATATCTTATTCTTTTATTATTGTCGTAACGATTAGAGTCTGTAGTTCTTTTAACATCGGAATAACCGATAACTAATACATAAAAATTAGTATTTGTGCGAAATTCAAGTGCAAAGAATAGGAAAAGGTTTGTAACGCGATAGAGAGCATAAATTTGATTAAAAAAAAAAAAAAAATAACATACAAGTCTCTAAAAATGCAAAATTGCACAGGTGAATGATTTTCACTATTTTTGTGATTTCAGATTCATGTTTATCTTGTATTTTTCCTATGAGAATTTTAAACAGAAAGTGATACACGATATCATCTTCAATCTGTTTCAGTTATTGATCATTTTGATTAAATCTGAATGACCTATAGTTACTTTGCTCTTCACATTGCTTTTGCCAATATCGTACTGCGTTTCATTTCACTACGTTTACTATTATATATAATACGCGTAATACTTGTTAGAATTAAATTTTTAATTTCGGGAGATTGTATCGTTTGTACAAGATGCCTGGCATGAGACGATATAATGTCTAACTTATTTTTAATGCCATTTCAACGATCCGGGCGTGTCTTTTTTCGATGCCATTTCAAAAATTGCACAATTTTCAGAAACAAAAACTGGAATGGCTCCATCGTCGAATTTTATTTTAGATCTCTAATAACTTTGAAGTTAAAAGACTCTCGAAAATTTATCTTGATACTTTAATACTAGAACCAACATAATGGCTGAAATTAGTAATTTTTCGTGGACAAATGAATCGTTTCTGAAGCCACATTGACTAACCTCGTAAATTGTAAAGCACAAAGTGACTATTCTATCAGTTCATCGTTGAGTTTGAAATTATTTACGTCTCATGATAAACGAGCTCGTGAAAGTAATTTATTCTTTTTTTTAAACAAAACGTTTACAAATCACGCATTTGTCATATAATGAAATTCAAAAATTGTTCAGTTTAGCTCAAATGAAAGTCTTAAATGTCTGTATTTACGAACGAACAGTAATAAAACCAACCAAGCTTCACTAGACGAAAATTGAATGGAAACCCATCGACAAATAAAATTTCAGTTTTATCGCCCATTTTCCATTGATCTGACTTCAATTGTGTTTCTAACGTCGTTCTATACTTTACTATCAGAGAACTCCGAAATGTTGTTCGTTTTAATCGTTGACGAGAGAATGAATGAACGAATGAATCTTTACTTCAGCCTTTCGGCCTAGAAATAGACCTCAGTGCCTTACATTATTCTTTACATTTTTGTTTTCCGTTTTAATTCCCTTGGTTGCCAAGTTTTCTCTTATTACTTTTCCCTTACATCTAGTATTGCATGCTTTAACCTAACTTTATACTATACATAGACTAATTAGACTAATAGAGAATGATATTTGCACTGCCTCTACACTTAATTTATTTCTCTTTGGTACTTTCTTTACTTGAGTTGTGTCACTATATTTAGTTTTCTGTTACTTTTTCTTGACGAGAGAAGAAGGGACAGAACAGAGAACGATATACGATACGTATATACATCGTCGGCCAATAATACGTTTCCTTCGAACGCAATTCCCGTCGAGATATCAGCGGATGAATAAACGCGCTCCAGACAGAGGGAAAGTGACACAATGCGCCAGGGAAACGACTAGAAAACGCATCGCCATCCGGCAAGTGACGCGGTGTTTGCTCTAACGTCGGAAGACAAATTATAACGCTCGGCTGGGTATTTGTCGTTATCCGATCTCGAGCCTTGTTATCGGGAAACGTAATTGGATATTTTTATGTCTTCAACAGTTGAGGATTTCCACGCATAGTTTCTCATTTTCACGGTCCGCTCTCCACTTTCCAACTACCGATACGTGTGGAAATTCATTTACCAGCGAAAACAAGAGGCAAAAACTGAACGAAAAGAAAAGACGGGACGAGCGTACGAGCCTCGCTGTTTCTAAACACGCCGATTTCCCGTTTCCAACCGATCCGTATCCGAGCGCAATCGACTACGAAGTTTTCGATATATCGAGGAACAGAACAGATTCACAGAGATCTGTGAAATAATATTTTTTTGTCGGGACGTAGCGCGATATTCGGGAAACTTGCAGGAGTCTTTTATGAATATATTTTTATGAATCTCAACGTTTCGTTAATATTGTAGTGAAATTCGATTTTATCAAATTTGAAAATATATATATAAATTACAAGATATTTAATAAGTACGTCGCAGAGAACAGAGAAATAGTTAAACAATCGTAATTCATTGCATCGACAAATCTCAATATTCAATGGAACCAGATACTTATTACCAGGCTGTGGATTTTTATACATTTTTAGATGTTCATGAATGTAATTAAAGAAATGGAATTTAAATAGAAGATCGGTTCCTCTAAACAGGATTGTAATTAATAATCTTCTTTGGATATTTTTACATATTTTATATTATTATTATATTATTTTTATATATTTATATTATTCTATTATTTTATATATTTTATATATTTTATATATAAAAATATATTTTATACTTTGTGTGCAATTCTGCATAACTGCACAAAAATCCGCACTTTGCTTGTTACATACTTAAAGTCACAATTCATTTCTTAATAAATATATGTTTTTAAGAAATGTCTTGTTAATTTTTATATGACATTGCATTCAATGAAATTTCAAAATTTTTTATACAACACGCGTAATAATACTGCGTACAAAAGTTCTTCTGTGATAAGCATTTCATAAACCACCTAACATGTATGTACATTTGATGGAAATACGAGATGATTTGCTTCATACGGTTCGAGATTTATCTCGAAATTTTTCGAGAGACAGATATGTATTGCGATGGGTAAAAAAACTTGAAACAACATAAGCGAAATAATGCATCATAATTTCACAAAGCAAAATTACACTTGACCAACATGTGAAAATGCACACACGTTGGTCAAAGTATAAAAGTTACGTTATGTATTTAAACTTCCTTCTGCTCATCATGTATGTTTAATGATGTTATTAACAAGTTGCTAATTTTGACGTACGTCTGTGGTCGTTAAAAGTAGCTCAATCGAGTTTGTTTCAGCACGATAAACAACCGTAGTTGTAGGCAAGTGGACGCGACGAGGCCAGGAGTTCGAGGAATGACGACAGCTGCGTATGAATTTATAAAATTTTAATTTAGCCGCTTAATTAATCTTTCTCGCGAGACTGGCGGGATAATATGTTCCAGAGTAACAAGGACGTTTTTTTTTCTTTTTTACGAAAGACTTTGTAAAGTTTGTTACATTTACACGTGTCAGCAACGAGCTATGTTTTGCAATACTAACTTCGTCATATTAAAAGATAGAGTTATTACCTCACATTCAATTTTTCTTGTTAATTTTTTTGAATCGCCGTTTTAATATTAATTTTTCCATATTAATTTTCTTAAATTAATGCCCTTTTTATGTTAATTATTAAAGAAGAAACTTTTCTCGAAAGATTTTATTTATTATTATATGTATTATTAAAGATTTTAATATATTCCTAGATTCTGACGAAACGTCTTTTATATAAACGTCTATATATATATATATAATTTTATTATTATATATATATATATATACACTACATTTTAATCTTTTCTCTTTTTTAATTTAAAAACACTATACGATTCTCGCGTTAATTATTAAACAAACGAAACTCATTTTCGTCGCAAATGTTGTGAAATTTCAACGAAACGTCTTTCGCACGGTCGTTTCAATTTTTGCCGCCTCCTAAATTTGAAAATATTACAGTTCCTGCCACCGTGCCAATTATCAAAGTAGAAATTTGTCTCGAAAAGTTGCGACTTTCCGTTCCAAACATCCCAGATAGTTTGATGGAACGTCACTCGTTTTAAACGGGACATTCGCGTGATTTCCCCGCGCTGTCGTTCGCCCCCATTATTTTCTTCTCAATTATGCACGAACACCAGCGAATTATCGTACGAACCTCCGCGTCGTTGATCGATACGTATTTCGTAATATATTTATGCCCTCCTCGAAAATTCATTTTACTGTACACGAAATTACCGCCGGTCTGTTTCGGTGCGACGCTTTTAACGAAATTGAATCCCTCGGAGAAAGGAATACCAAAGAAACTTCCGAACTGTTCGTCTACGAATCATTTCCCCCCTTTGGCGTTGATTTGATCTTTTCGCGCCTGTTAATTACTTTAAAAATATCGACATTCGTTTTCCATAAAGACCAGTGACGGGAATTTTCATTCCGCTTTTTGCTCATTTTTTCTTCGGCCTTTTGACGAATTAATACCGACAAAGGTAACAGCGTCGAATCAAAACGTGAAGAGATTCCCCTTGGTAAAAGTCACTGGTTTACAAATTAAGTCCCTTGCCTAATTAACCCGTATTATCCCGGATCGTGCAGACGGAGAAATCCCGTGTTAATTTAAATTATAAACCAGGCGTAAAAGTAATTTTACACTTTTTGAAACGAGGCAAGGGGTTGATCCTCGCTCAGACAACGTCTGTATCACTCTTATCTAACACAGTGCTGTATAAAATAACGTAACGTAGTGTAATACAATTATAAAATATTTGCATTTTTGTCATTACGTTCTAATCACGTTGTTGAACGACATTTAATATCCAAAAATTAATTTCTTTGCAGCTATATATAATGGAAATTTTAATATGGCCATTTATGCTTGGTTATATTATTGCAGGTTAATGAATGTGCGTTGAAAAGAGCTTGAGAAAAATATCATCTGACGGATCTTTATAGACAATAATATCTCGTACCGTTTCGTTCTCTTTTTGAAATAGGTGTATTTGTCAATAGTTGAAAATATCTGAACATTTACGAATGTATATCTTGCGTTCCAGAAAACTTGGAGCTTCATTGACGCTACAACGAGATACGACTCAAGTTTCATTAATACAATTACGACGCCTGTCTCATTACAATGTTAATGAAATTTCAAACTGTGTTATATCGCACCTCACTACATTGTGAACTTTCGTAAGTCGCTATATACATATTTTCTCATGAATTTAAACTTCCCTAGAATTTTTAATACACCTGCCTCCCATCTTGAAAATTTATATTCAAACTCGAATTATGCATTAAGGAATATTGCTCGGCGTACACGTTCACCGCGTAAAGATCTTGAAAAAGATCTCCGACATAAGAATTTTCGATGAACTCTTAATAAAAGAATTTCATTAAAATATTTCAAAAATATCCCCGATGACTACCAATCTGCTAATCAATTTCCAATAAGCACGAGACTCTCTCAATAAATTCTTAATGAAAGAATTTCAATAACAAGTTTCAAAAATATCCTCCTATTAATCAACGAATTCTTTTGTTAATAAAAACCTTCTCCTTCATTCAGAACTATTTTGTTGCTCATGAAAATAAATATTCGAGAGAAACTACGAATCGCAATAAATTCTCAACAAAGGAATTTCAATAAAATATTTCAAAAATATCCGCGACAATTTTCAACCTACTGATCAATTTCTAAAAAAATTCTTCTCTTTGACTGAGAACCCAGATCTTATTGCCCGTAAAAAAAAAAAAAAGGTATTCGTAAGAAACTACTGGCCAACGAATTTTCTAATGAGCAGAAGAAAATCACAGAGTAAATTCTCGGTAAAGAATTTCAATAAAGCGTCTTAAAATTATCCTCGACAATTTTCAACCTACTGATCAATTCCTAAAAAAATTCTTCTCTTTGACTGAGAACCCAGATCTTATTGCCCGTAAGAAAAAAAAAAGGTATTCGTAAGAAACTACTGGCCAACGAATTTTCTAATGAGCAGAAGAAAATCACAGAGTAAATTCTCGGTAAAAGAATTTCAATAAAGCGTCTTAAAATTATCCTCGACAATTTTCAACCTACTGATCAATTCCTAAAAAAGTTCTTCTCTTTGACTGAGAACCCAGATCTTATTGCCCGTAAAAAAAAAAAAGGTATTCGTAAGAAACTACTGGCCAACGAATTTTCTACTGAGCAGAAGAAAATCACAGAGTAAATTCTCGGTAAAAGAATCTGAATAAAACGTCTCAGGGAAATATCAGCGATCTAGTGATCAACGAATTCCCAAATAAAATAATAAATTCCACTCCGTGATCGTAGGAGCATCCTGTTGGTCCCGTATAGAAAGTATATTCGAAAGAAACTATCACGTACTGACCTCAGAGCTGGTGGAAGTGGTGCTATCGGCGCTGTCGGTGTTGGCCACGGATGACAGCGGCGATCTGCGACCCCTTTGAGCCCATTTGTCCCTTATGGTCGCCACCCCGGTGACAACCCCGATCCTGCTAGCCGCGTTTCCGATCGACGAGTTCCCAGATTTCCCGCCGGCCTCGTTGCTGCCTCTGCCGCTTCCGCTTCCGCTGCTTCCACCACCGCTGCTTCCGCCTCTGCATGCTAGCTCCAGGACATCGCCCAGCACCTCTGACAATTTCCCCGGCACCTTGACGAAGGTGTCCAAGACCACTTGTCGAAAATAAAGGACGTCGGGGTCCTTCAAGGACCCTTTCTACTCTTCCTTTCTTTCCTGTCCTTTTCTATTGTCTTCTTCTTCTTCTTCTTTTTCTTTCTTTTGTCTTCGCGTGCTCGCGATAAAGGTCACGATAATTCCGACTGACGTTGCTTGATCCTCGTTCTCGAGGCTTTCACGGGAGGAGTCGATCGAGTTAAGGTCAGCCGACAGTCGACGTTCAACCTGGACTAACGTGAACGTAGCTGGTAAGACCACACCGCGGCGATAAAATTTCACGCGAGCCTCGTTTTCTCCCGCGTTCGCACCAGGAAATCAGCGTGTAGACGTACACGGTGACGATATGTTTCACGAAAGGAAGCTCGACAACTGAGAGAAAGGAAAAAAATCTCTGAAACTCCGCGCGAATGTATTTTATAGTTCAGGTGGTAAATTATTTTTTTTTCTTTAGGACTGCACAATTGAGACAACTGTTACAATATATATCACTGTACTATAATTACAAGACGTGGCCGCGGAGTGTGGAAGAGAAACGGAGAATTGTATCATGCGATACTCTGTAGCTGATTCACCCGGTCACGTGATCAGAGAAAGTGATTCTAAAGATGAGAACAATCTTCTGAAGAAATCGTGAAAATCTTTTTACATTACGTATCGTGAACAGTTCAAGACCGTGTAGGTTACAGAAAAAATTATTTTTTTGTAGTCTACATTATGATTGTAAAAATCAAAGAGAAATTTACGTTCCAACAATATCGCACGACAATTTTTAAGATATTAACCGAAAGATATATTTTCAATCGTTCCCCAGTGTCATCTTTTATGTATAAATTGCAGTTGAAATCGATTTTAGTAAAACGAAAGATAGAAACGTGGTCTGGTTGGCACAGCTGGTGTCGCCCAATTTTCAAGCTGGTGAATCGACGACGTGACTGTAATGTCGTGTAATTTTCACGATGGTAATGGCGGGACGTAAGTTTCAGTGGTTAGTAATCGATAAAACACAAGTTTCACATTTTTTACCTTTCCTTTTCTGATTTCCCCAGTTGTCAAACTTTTCTCGTAAGAAGGAAATATCGAGACAGAGTGGGATTGTTTGCTCCGTTTTGTTCCGATGGGTGAAACACACGACGATATCTCGAGAGAGTATCTCGAGACAAGATTCGAACGTTTCGATGGCAACGTACGAGATCTCCCGGGAAAAGCAGCATCGATATTGTCGACGAGTTCAAGAACTATCGCGGGAAGCCTCTCTCTCGATGGAGTCGTTCGATACGATTTCGTGGAATGAAAGGGCTCTGTACAAACGAACGTTGAAGTTTCTTCCGGATTTCTGTCTGCTATTTGAAGCAACTGACTTCCTCGTCGAATCGAAACAACCTCGCGCGATTCTACTCTTTGATGCGTTTAGCGGGGGAATTTGCTCGAGTTTGCCTGACGATTTTTCTTCGACGAATCGTGTTGAAATTCTATGACAGATCGCAGACACGAAGCAATCTCGAGTGTTTCTCGGTTAATCAGTTAATCTTTCTTCGACAAGATTGAAAACGTACGAGCTTTCAAATATAAGTACAGCGACTTCCCTTCCACGCGAGGACTATTTCGTTGGATGATATTTAATCTATTCGAATTTCAATTTAGACAAAACTGTTCCAAGATCTTCGAGTGAAACTGGTAAAATATTCAGTGTCACATTTGGACACACTCGTGCGAATGATACTTATTATCACCGAGACTTTATACTGGAATCGTTTCGTCTGTCAACTGAACTTTATTATTTAATATCTTGGTTATGAAAGAAAAACCAGGGATTTTCTTAATGTTTCTCTCGATATTATTCCTTCTCGCATCTAGATGATATTACAGAAACGAGAAGAAGTACACGCTGGAACTCTTGTTATAAAAAAAAAATCTGAATTTTTCCAACGTGCTGCCACGATCAGCAATCTCGGTTTAAGAAAGAAAATGCTGAAGAATAGACAACTCGTCACTTGTAAACGACATTTCCCATCGATTTCCCTGTGAAATCAAGATTCCGATACTTTAACAGCCGTTTTCGCTAAACACGAGGGATGAAACTCAATTCGAAAAGTTGGCGCAACAGCTCGCCTCCACCTTCGGTTGTTATTAGTCTGACGCGACAAACTCTGAAGGACAGACTCCGGTGGAAAAAAAAAAAAGAATTCGAAAACAAGATGGAAACTACCTGGGACGAAGGTCGAGCCAAAGTTTTCACGGAGAAATTCGCTCTTTTTCCCCTCTCTCGCGCGAGAACTTGACGGCAAGTTATCTTAATTAGCTACACGTACTTCAAAGTGTTGCTAGATAAAGCTACGTGTTCACTGGAGAGTAAAACTCCTTACCACTATGAGCTCTCAAGAGTATTTCCCGCAAATGGATACTGTTCTGAGAGTTACTGTCCGAGGGTATCGCTCAACTGTCTGAGAGCAAACGGACACAATATTATACTTCTCTCAGAGAGTTGTTCTCAGAATTCGAAACGGTTTTGAAATCCTGAGAATACTTTCGTGCGAACAGAACAATGAATAATAAAAAACGTGTGGTCAAAAAGTGAAATTGTCGAACTAACGTCTTTTAATTTAAATTATTATAATATTAAATTATTACAATAATTATATTATATAATAATATATAATTAAATATTTTATGATAATTAAATAATTTAAATTATTATTTAATTTAAATTATATAATTACATAATAATTTAAATATTATATATAAATGTTATTACAAATATAAATATTACATATTATATAATATTTAATTATGTAATAATTTAAATATTATATATAAATATTATTACACATAAATATAAATATTATAAATATTATATAATATTAAATCATATTAAATATTATATAATAATTTAAATTATTGAACTCTTCTTTTTATGTTGATTTTTATTTTTTCTTATGGGCAACTATGAGGCACACATTTTTTGCTCTCCATGACAGCGATATCACACTCGTGTTTCGAATTAAATTACACTACAGTGAGTAGGACCAGAGACAATGAACTCTCAAATGGACATTTCAAATGGACATCATGGATAGTAAGCTCTCGGAGAGTGAAAATTTTCAAAGCTGCTTTCAAAGGGACACAACGCTTGAGAGTAACTCTCGCGAGAAATTGTCGAATAGACGTAAGGCTTCAACGCAACGAGGACGAACATGTACAGATTCATGTTGTTTCGACGCGAAGATAACACTAGCCCCTGTTATTATCGATCTTCGGCAGCTGGCTTGCTTCGCAAGATGAGCATTCAGCCCGACACGCGAGAGAACCTCTAAATCTTCCTGGCTGGCAACCTTGAACACGCAGCTTCTTTCACTACAGAGGTTTTTCAAACGATGCTGCTCGGGCAGGATTAAATTAGCTTTCTATCAAGGATTTTCCAGGCGGCACTGGATACGCCAGTGTGTCCCATTTCCTTCTCCAGTTTCGATTTCCCTTTTTCATGCAGTGGCTTGTGAAACTGGTAGACCTCCGTCATCAGCGAGTGTATTGTACGCGCGTTTGTACGAGATCGTTTCATTAAAAATTCATTAACATCAGGATGAGACACGTGATCGTCGTGATTAAGTTTACAAACGTATATAGAAATTGTGAAATATATCTAATAAAAATACGTACGTACGTGTTACACGGAGATTGAAAGAATATTGTACACATTAAAGACCAACACTGCGACATTTAATTTTTGTTCAATCAACTTATATTACCAAATTCAATATTTTAGTAGCGCGGGATTATGCGAGGAAATATCAGGAATTTGGCATCTCAATATCTTTTCATCGTCACATCTTCGTCAACTTCAGTTTCTAGATTCTACAATTTCATGAAATTTATCGCTGACATTTTTAAATTACTACTCACGTTGTGCATTAATTTTTAACTTAACGTATGCTCGCAAAAATTCTTTTACATTCTACGCTAAAACCATTACCCACTTTTCTGAATTTCAATATAGGCAATAAATGTTAAATTGTAAAGATTTTTTTATTCAATTATTATTTATCGGTACGTTATAACGTTAATTACACAATATATATATTTTATGTATATTATATATAATATATATTTTATGTATATTATATATATTATATATAATATATATTTTATATATATTATATGTATATTTTCTCCATTAATTTCTTTTTCAAGAAGATCGAATACATCTTTCGATTAAACTTTTATAACAAATGAAACGAACTATTAAAACTAATCTGTACAAAAGTCGTTTCTTCAATATTAAAAACCTGAACGACTTTGTCTTCTAAATCCATTTCCAAATTGATTTCAAATTGCACCAACATAATCACGGACTGTCGTATCTCGTCGCAATGCTAATCGAATTTCGAAGCTGTTTCGTACAACGCACACGACACGTTCGACAAAACTTTCCCATGGTGTTTTCGTGCATCGCTCGCAAATAGAGAAGACAAACTAGAAAATACTCCTTCTCCAAATAACTCTTTCTCTCTCTTTGTCAGCATTCTCTTTTTCTCTTTCTCTCTGTTTATTCGAGCCTCGTAGCAGGAACTTTTTAATGGAAGAATAAGAATATCCTTTGACGTGTCCAGGTTAAACTCAAAGCTGATGAATTTGCTGGGAAACGTGGAGAAATGACGAGACGATACTTTAAAGTTGCCCAGGGTTAAAACAGGATTCTCCAGTTGCAAACAAAATTCCTTAACACTAGAACTACTGAGGACTAAAGTACAAAAATTGAGTCAAAGAAATTAGAGTGCGAGGAAAAGATTTATACTACAAACTTTTTTTATTCGTATATTTTATACAAAAATCATTCGAATCTCTCTAAAAAAAAACAAAAAACGCAACATTATACAGGGCCAAAAATCACTTCCTACTGAATCACAACCACGCACAAATTTGAAAATTGCTCTGTTCAACGTTTGAAAGAAATAATTTTTTTTAAAAATAATGAAAAAAATCACGTTT
The DNA here is from genome assembly GCF_011392965.1 of Frieseomelitta varia. Taxonomy (NCBI): domain Eukaryota; kingdom Metazoa; phylum Arthropoda; class Insecta; order Hymenoptera; family Apidae; genus Frieseomelitta; species Frieseomelitta varia. Next base: position 300,678 of record NW_025110341.1, on the reverse strand, counting down.
GAACTTAATTTAATTTAAAATCAATAAAATTAATTTTTTCTTATATTTAGATGTTTTATTAAAAAAAAATTGGTGATTTATTAAAAGAATATTATAGAATATTCAGAATATTACATTTAGAATATTAAAAGAATAGGTTTTATTAAAAGAATATTATAGAATATTCAGAATATTATATTTAGAATATTAAAAGAATAGGTGGTTTATTAAAAGAATATTATAGAATATTCAGAATATTATATTTAGAATATTAAAAGAATAGATGGTTTATTAAAAGAATATTATAGAATATTCAGAATATTATATTTAGAATATTAAAGGAATAGGTTTTATTAAAAGAATATTATAGAATATTCAGAATATTATAGAATATTAAAAGAGTAGGTGGTTTATTAAAAGAATATTATAGAATATTCAGAATATTATATTTAGAATATTAAAAGAATATTATAGAATATTAAAAGAATAGGTTTTATTAAAAGAATATTATAGAGTATTCAGAATATTATAGAATATTAAAAGAATAGGTTTTATTAAAAAAATATTATAGAATATTAAAAAGATAGGTTTTATTAAAAGAAACTTTTGGCCCACCAGGTAAGTCTAGTTAAGCGAAATTACTCTAGAAAATTGTTCATTCTGACCGCTTTGGTAGTTCTAGTGTTAATTACCCTAAGCGAAGAACGGAGCTGAGTAACTTGCTGAGTAACGTTCTCCTTTTGTCCATCGATATCGATTCCGACAGCAGAAACCGTTTTAATGGTGTGTTTTTCATCGCCAAGGGAACGTAGAACAAACTGACGATAGGTGAACTCTTTTCTTTCTTTAGATTTTGCACGCGAATAACGAGTATCTCCCTTGGCGGTTAATGGCGAAAGAAACGAGTGGTCGAAACGACGGTTGAATGTGGAATGAAGGTGATTCTTTTCCCGAGTAGTCGAGATCGATGATATTTCCTCGCATCGAGAGGTCTCTTCGGGAATAATATCCTTAAGAGAGGAGAGAATTTTCTGATGGAAGAGAACGGAAGAGATTTATAAACCTGTACAAGTTTTAAGAGAAGATGAATTTCATCAGCTCGGGAAGAGTTTAAACTGTAATTATTACGAAGTTTATTGAAGTTTGTAGTGTGTTGGAGGTATCATAATATATAATATATCAACGAACAAAAGTCGTTGTTTGCAAGTTTACGTTTGTCATTTAAAACAAATGCGACAAAGAAGTACATTTAACTTCGCGCAACGTGAATTTACGAACAATAATATATCCACCACTTATGTTAATTTTCTACCGCGTAAAAATTTTTACCTCGTCGTTTCCCTGAAATTTTATTACTCCTGAATTTCGCTTTCTCGCATCTCCCATGTTTTTCAAATGCCCGTTCTGTTTCAAGCACGTTGCATTTCGTCGCGATCCAATTGTAAAAGCAAATTAAATTTTAATTCAATCGAACGATTACACAGTAATTCAATGAAACTGAAAGAACCGAGTTACGAATTACAATATAATGAAACACGATTGATGAAGTAACTGTAATTCCGCGCAACTCTGATAAGAGTTTCTAACAAGATATTCAATTTTAATGTAGATAACATCTACGTGATATCTTGCAGGTAAAATTACAACAATTTGTCTGTTGTCTGTTGACTGATCGTGAAAAGAGAAGTTTCCAATATTTTAGAAATTAATACTAACGAACACCGCCAGCGAAATGAAACTATGCAAATTTTCGAATTCACGAGTTCTTATTAACAGTAGTTGGCGATGTTTCACAAGTTTGAGATACTTCAACGAGAAATCGTAGAAAACGTAGTTCACCGTCTAATCGGTAAACATCACCTCTATTATCTATCGCTGTATAAACTTTCTAACGATATTTCCGTAATTTCAGTCGAAAGAAACTTGCGAATATTTCTAATAACTTCCCCCACCGCGCTCAACTTATAATTGCGCCTTATTAAATTTACTAGCTTTACACTCGTTAATTCCGTTATTTTTGTCGCTATAAATCATAAGACACTATAAGACACCGCCGCGGTTTAGTCTCGTCAAGTTTTATTCAACTTTGCGACTAGCAAGCGGCTCGAGAACGAAGAATGTGGCAAAAGCACAGTGGAAAATCTCGAACGAGAAAAGGGAACCTCTTTCGATACCATTCTGCGATTTCCCCGATATAGACTCAAAGACCTCGACCTCCGTCGATTGCTGCTTGCAAAATTGATCAGGCGAAACTCAGCTTCGCGCGCTCGAGTTTTGGTGCTTCGCCCTTTCCGAACGGGACAATGCACGAAATTAACACGTAAATATAATAAATTTTACCTCGTTCCATCGATGATTTCTCTAAAACATATAACGGTAACTTGTTCAAAATATCGTCGATAAACGTTAGGGGCATAATACAACTCGCAAGTGGAAAATTGGAAGAATTTTTAACGTTTTAATCAACTGTGTAGGATCTTTGTTACGAATTTATTTCTGTCTAAAACGAATTACTTCGAGAGACAGGCTATGACAAACATCTACGTTGAGGTAAGATGGAAAATTCGTTTTCGTTAATGAATAACAAATAAGACAGTTAAATAAAGTTACTGCAGCACGAAATACGACGATTTTTTTATGTCTTGGAAAATTATACGAAACGTTACTTATTATCATCCGACACTGTTTTGTAATAAAAAGTTTACAGTCAATCGTCATGCTCGTGTCTTTCTTTTAGTATTGCGCAAGTAAACGCTGAAAAATCAAAAAGACACTGTTCACCGAATGAAAAGGATTAATTAATCGAAAGAAATAAATACTAAAGTGTACCAAAGTATTTCAACGTGACAAAAATAACATAATAATCATCTACATCTTGAAAAATTATACAAGACGAATATGGTTTCCCTTGTTTTCACTAGTAAATCTTATTTATTGGGCGACAAATCAAAATTATACATGCGATACGTATTATAAAATATCGAACGATATGTGCACAATCGAGCTCAAGAGTTCTCAGGGTACTTTTTACTTTTAATAACCATCTCAAGTATAAATATTCATCTCAAGTGCAACTGTGTACTTTATGACATAATTGTATAACACTTTACTATTTCTTTGTTGTACAAAGATCATATCATCTGCTTGATTTTTACAATTTTGAAATGAATGTACTATCCCAACTTGTCCCAAGACTTTTGACCTGGAATGCACACGCGCGAGTGAAATGACCTAAACGCGAGTAAGAGTATCAATGGGTCTAAAGAGAAATGTTCAACGACAAATCGTTGAATCGTTCTCCCGCGTGAGGACGAGAGTAAAGAGCGGACCACCTGCTCAGAATCGATATTTACCCTAATTGTTGGCCTTGTTCTATCGGTTTCCCCTAGCGAAGTCACCCTCTCGCACCTGTGGACGAGTGTTCCTTGACAATCACAGGCAGCCTCTTGGACCGAGAGATCAATGTTCGTGGTCTCAATACCAGACGTTTCCCAAAATGGGAGAAGCAATCGTTAGAGAGCAGAAATGTAAACGAACAATGGTAAACGGTGATTAATTGCTCAGGGAAGAGTTCAATTTGCGATTAATCCGTTAATTACTCCTGCACAAATCGCGATGCTGCTTTCCTTTGGATACCATAATAATGTCCATCGAAGAATATCCAATATCTTAACGGCAGATAGCGTGGAGGAAGTCTGAATCAGAATTTCGAATTTCGTGGCTAACTTCAGTACAATTGGAATTTAATTCTCGACTAATCGATGAATCAACCTGTTAATAGGAAGGAACTCGTTGCCCAAGTTCCTTGTCCAAGGACTTGATGTACAAATCAATCACTCGTACATAATAATTTCTTCATCTTTATCGTTTTATGTTTCAGCTCAATTCGTATCAGCTAATATCGATCTGAAGAAGCTTTCAATTTGAGGAACATTTAGTTCGGTGACACAGGTTGAGCGGCCTAATTATCTCCCTTGATACGAGTCACACACTGCTGCTTTTCGTTCCATCGGAGTGGCACAATAAATATGTGTAATACATACGGTGCTCTTTTTTTTTTTTTTTACAGCGTCGAGCAATAACGTTCGACGAGTCTCGAGTGAAAAGAAAAAAAAAAAACGGTGCAAACAATCCCGTTTGACGGAAAACTCGATCCGAGTTAGAATTTCAACCAATTGCCGCACGAAATAAAAATAGTCGATTGCGAATTTCACCTGTATCTCTCTCTCTCTCTCTTTCGCGAGCGAACGCCGTCAGTTCCCTTTGACCCGGCCCTCCGGCTGCCAGAGCAGAGATCACAATTAATTCAACGCGTCGAGCGAGTAGCAACGTCCATCGAGCGTTACATTGTATAATTACGACGCATTCTGTTCGAATCGAACGTCGTCGAAAGATTCGTCGTTTCAGTAACAGCCGTTGATTCGATTTCGACACCTCTGCCCAGAGAAACGCCCCTTCACACACACACTCACGCGTGCGCGCGAAAAAAGAAATAAGAAACAATTACGAAATCAAGAGAAAGATCCATCGATATAAGGAGTACGTCTGACCATACGCGCGCACACACACACACACATGCACACGCAACAAAAAACGATTACGAAATCAACAGAAAAAAGAGAGAGAGAGAGAGAGAGAGAGAGAGAGAGATCGATGATAAACCTCTCGACAAAGAGACGCGAATCCTACTTAAAACGTGGATCAAAGGACATACGCACACACACGCACACACACGCAATAAAAAATCAATAGGAAAAGAGAAAGATATCAATGATAAACCTTTTAAGAAAAGAAACGCGAATCGTACATAAAACGCGGATGAAAGAGGCTCCGTCTGACCAACCGTCTACTCGTACTACTTCGTGAGTAGTCGCCCCTGGAGAATACGAACGGGAAGTTCACCGATCGAAATCGCGCGATCGAACAATAAGCTACTATTGACAAACAGTTTACCGGGCGTCAGCTGGACTCGATATCAACCGGTGGAACAGTGGCCGGGGACCTTCTTCTATCGGGCGGAAAGCATGTCCTCTCCCTCGTGCGCTCGTCTCGTTCACCACGTACTACTGCCTTTAGTATCCCCCGACGATTATTATTATTTCTATATCTGTCCGGCACTCTGTACCGGCTGCTTCTACGCGCGATTACTAAACGTTCTTTCGAAATATCGTATACAGCCCGTATACGACGGAGAGTAGCCAGCGGACTCGGCTGGCGTACTGGTCTGTCTGGCTGCGACTAAACTACACTCTCGCTCGTGTACGCGCTCCCTACGCCAGGGATCGTGTGCCACCAGAAAACGGCGATTCGTGGATCGTAGCTGGAGCCAGGGGGTGGTGGTGATGGTGGTGGTGGTGGTGGCGGTCGAGTATGGCTGGTAGGGTGAAGTCGAGCGCTCATCGACGAGCAAGACAGAGAAAGGGTTTCTCCGACGGTAGACAAGGACAAGGCTAACGGGGCGATGTACAAGTGTTCGCTAACCAGCGACATTGTGTGCGTTCTCGCGGTGTACGTGTATAATGGGCGAGCCGGGGGAGCGAGAATCGGACGAAGAAGGACAGAGAACGAGTATGCGTGCGCCGCAACAGGTTACTCTCCCCTTCGATACGCTCCTGGATATCCTCCTCCACCCTTTTTCTCCCTCTCCTCAACGCCGTCGGCGGCGTCTTTTCTTCGACCTTCTCCCCTCACGCATCCACGAGGTGTATCCTTCTTTCTGTCATCCTTTTCTTTTGCCTCCATCCACCAGTTCTCCACTCGTCTCGATCCCCTTCAAATTTCACCCTTAATATCTCCTGTCCTCTTTCAACCCTCTCTCTTTCTCTCTATGTCCGACTTCCCTTATTTGAGATTATACGTATCCCTAAAGTCGTTCTCTACGCTTTCGTCTACGTTTATTCAGTTACACGGTTTCTCTCGCCTTTTAACCTAGTTTCCTTTATATAATCCCGCGTGTACTTCAACCTTCGGAAAGGTTGGAAATTTTGACGAACACCGGCGTGTAACGATTGGTTTGTTTGACCTTTAAAGATGGTGAAGATCGAGTCAAATTTTTCGAGCTCATGGATATATTTCAACTGGCGTTACAATTGAGTGTATTGTTAGATGATATTCGAACACAACGCGTGCGAAGCGCATAAAATATTCAAAGTACTTTAAGAACAAATCCTATAACAAATCTTATAATGTGAATTATTCGAACTGTAATACTTCTTGCAATATTTGACTATTATTATATAACTTTACGTCTCCCTTTCCAAATTTCTCCTCTCTCACGTCCTTTTTCAACTTTTCGTCTCTCTCGCGTCTTTGAAGTTACATTTTCATTCTCTTCCGTCAAAAATTGCGACCTCTGCTCTCAATCTTGGATCTCTCAATTTATTCCTTCATTTCACCAAAATTTCGCTTACAAGACAAAGAGACTATCAGTTGGTTGTTATTCTAATCTACTCTAACTTGAGGTCTGATAAATAAATGTTTCGATTTTTATCTAATAGTGTATTAGATAAAATACAAGCAACAAGCAGAGAAAATAAGATTTTTAAAAGGACTTTAAAAGATTTTAAAAATAAAATTTTTAAATTTATGAAATTTTCAGGTTACATGACGTTATAGAGATATAAGTACTGATTTTGCTTTGATAAAATCGAAGATACGTACATATGTTCGAGAGACAACGAGAGAGAGAGAGAGAGAGAGAGAGAGAGAGAGAGATAAACTTTGATTTTCTATTAAATACGTGTCGATCGAACGAAGATAATAAATTTGACGAGAATCTGCATGAGCATCTATTGCTTAGCTGTTGATGAAAGCCTTTTGATGTAACTAACTTCGTAATCCAATCTCCCGATTGATCATTACGCTTAATTCACATCTGAATTTTCCTACCAACGTCTCAACTTCCATCGTCGAAGACTTATCTTCGTGATGCTCTGTGACCTTTACGAATGCTTGTCAGTCTGTGTAACTTGCTTGAAACATAAATGTAGACGTTGGTCATTTGCAAGACCGGTTTATACGGATCACTGTGTAAGATCCGAGCAACAATCGTACCCCCGATAATCTCATATTTGAGGTGTGTATCGAGCTTAACATGTATATATTTAACTCTGCTCCTCTCCACTTCACTTCTTCATCATATTTTATTTTCCAAGACATTTTTTCCTTTTTACAACGCTTTATATACGAAAGGTTATAAAAACTATATCAAGATAAGATCAAAGTGTATTCATTCAATTTAACATCCGTTTTGAGTCGTATAGATTGGAGAAGAAGATCGAAGTACAAAATCTGTATCACGAAGAGATTGAAATCTCTTGATCATGTGGATGATCTACAGAAAAATACGTAATAAATAAATACGCTCTTGCTAAAAGAATTTTAAAATTCTTGCGTTTTTAATGAAGTCTCGGTATTTGACGCAGATGATGAATTTTAAATTGTAAAAACTTTTTGATGGTATTGTGAATACACTATTATATCAATTATGCAATGTATACTTTCTTTATCTTGTTAGCTATCAAATTAAACGAATTATTATGTTGGAAAACAATCGAAATAAATATAACATATTTATGCAAAGAGTCCTCTACCCATTTTTAGTTATCTTTTGATGTATATGAAACGTATTTAAACGTGTAAAAATATCTAAAAGTTACTAATAGTGATCCATATAATCTGTATTTAATAAACGAAATAAATCTCAACGTCATTTCTATTTCTACAGTTAACGACAAATACATTAAAGGAGAATAAACATTTATCTATGTATTTTGCAAAATTTCTAAAAGTGCATCGTTGTAAAATTGATCATACCGACATTTTCAAAGTCACGAGAATCAAATCGTTCGTTCGTTTTCCTAAATTTACCATCGATTATTAATATTTAGCCTGCTGAATGTTTCATAATTCATCACGCATTACTGCGCGCCCAATGTACATTTAATCACGCGCTTATGTTCATTAATTTCATCGGCGGTATACGTTATCCCGAAAATAACGAGAGTTTAATTGCCATCCGTTGCGACGCGAAATCATCAAAAATATAATAGCACGGTTCTCGTTAATACACGCGTATTACCATTCGATGCAATCATTTTCGCGTAATACCCTAATAACGAATTTCTCTCGTTTAACAATTTTTTTTTTTTTTTTTTTACGAAGTTTTCAGCTTTGAAGTAGGTAGCTTTAATGCTTTCGATTGCCATTTTTGAAATTTCACAGTGCAACACCGAGAGAGGGTCGAGCGCCATAAATTTCACATCTTGGATATCATCGTACTTAACACGTAATTATTAATATTTATTTTTTTACAAGAAAAAAAAAATACTTTTCTACATATATTTTTTTACAAAACACGTGCGTTTCGCAACTGCTATTGAAAATGCAAGAAATTTCGAGACTAAATAAGTAACTGATTTCTAAATTGTTTATTTCTAAGTTACAACGTAATTGAATTACTGTGTTATTGAAGTACGATGCAATGAAATTCAATTGACACAAATGCGAATAATATATTAATATTATAATATTATCCAATATATTATTCTTCAGAGTCAGATTTTACTCAATAACATGCACACATCTTTGTCTACGTAGTCCCACGTAAATTTTTCTCTCACTGAATATTTTGTTATATAATAATCAAATATCATCATCGCATTCATTTAATATTTATTTCCATCTTACTGTATCAAAGAGAAATCAACAACAAACATTAGATATTTAGACCCTCCCGTCAAGTTAATTACACACGAAATATTCCAATAAATAACCATAGATACTAAAAAAGAAGAGAAAAAAAACTCACGAGCTTCCCTGGCAAATCAATTTCCTCTCGACCAATGTCACCGACGATGCTCCGGGCTGCTTTGAGAGACAAGAAGCCGAGCACATTGAACGAGCTTGAATATATATGAACGCACAAGCGTTCCCTCGTGATTTTTAATCTTCACGAGGAAAATTTCATTTCGAAGGAGAAAGATAGAAAGAGAGAGAGAGAGAGAGAGAGAGGGGAGGATCTGTCGCAAGGTCAAGGGACCGAGACTTCACGATCGTCCTTCTCCTGTTCAAGGTTGCGTTCTCCTCTCATCTCGTCTCCGCCTTTTCTCGTTTACAACGATGGATAAAGTTATTAAATCTCGCGGGAAATTACAGAGAGAGAGAGAGAGAGAGCCAACTCGAAAATTTCCCCCGCAGGAGTTATTACCAACTTCGCGAACCACTTATCGCTGGGGACGATGAGTTTAAACGATTTTTCAAGCAACACCACCGGCAACTCATAAACTCGACACGACTACTGTGTTCCACTCGGTCGAGAACAGCTCTTGGCGACGCGCTCTCTCTCTCTCTCTCTCTCTCTTCGCGTAATTTTATAATCGGCCTCCGCGCGTCACATCGTTTCACTCGGGACTGTGTTGTTTAAAACGAGGTCCAGAACGATTGCGATACGGCGATCAAGGGGAATTATGCGAGAAGCATTCCAATTTGGTTTCATATTCTCTCTAAATTTCAATTTTTACTTCCCGACCTAAATTCCTATTGGAAACGATTTTTACTTTGATCTTCATCGGTCCTTCATCTTGATTTTTAATTATTTGTGTGTTATACTAATGACTGTCGTAGCGAATCGGCAGTGAAAGTGGGCTGTTTGAGTATAGAATTGAAATTGAGCAAGATATAATAACAATACGTTGTTTGAATATAATGTGTTATAATGATAGAATGGTTTTTCTTTCTTATTATCATGACGTGTCTGTGGAAATATTGAATGAAATTTGCAGAATCCTGAAAAATATTCAAAGTAGAATATATTCATGTTATAATATTTAGTTGGATGAAACGAATTTTTCTTAGATTCTATTTCCTAAAAAAATAAAAAACCGCAATGATTATTATACGCTAGAATAATTTACAATAATAATTCTAACTTCTTATTAATATAATACTACATCTATTTGCATTTCTTTCTTCTAAAGAGAACGAAATATGCAAAACTTCTGTAAATTGTACATTGAACATTTACACATTACACGAATGTAAATTGATACATTCATATAAATTTGTACATTACATGCAAATTTAGATTACATACGCGCGTAGCCTATCTTACGTCCCGCAACAAAGAAACTTATTAAAATTCAAGTTTTCTGAACTTTTTATAAGACAAATCTCTTTGACCTTTTTAGCTCTTCGTTCTCCTCTCTTATATATTTTTCCATGCACTCATTCGTCTCGACATTTCACCTAGCACTTAATATGCATATGTCATCCCTTAATCCCAGCCACTCGTACTTGATATTTATTTGTTTCAAGAAAATTCAAATGACTTTCCACCAACCTAGTTACAACCTAGTTATTAAAATTATCAAGGAAATTGGATAAAAATTTGATTAAAAAGCCCTGTGACAAAATTTATGGACAATGAATAACTATCAACAATGTCGCATAATTAGTTCAAAGTTGTGTTACTAAGAGAGACTTTATGATCCTCTTAAAACGAAAGTAGAGGAAGGTGATAGCTAAGAAATTCGAACGAAGTTGAATTCCTATGTCCTTCAACGTGATTGATTTTCACCCCTGAAATGGAAAGAAAAAGAAAAGAATAGGAAACACGGAAATTTTACGCAACGAGCGCATAAAGAACGAGATTTAACAAAGAAATGACTTTCTGTTATGATTACTCTCATACGAAGCGTAAAAATTGTTTGACCGAAGTCGTCCAGTTTCACTGAACGCTTTCATCGAAAGATCTTGTTTTATCTCACAACGTGAGACTCGTTCTAGAGAAGATAAACACCGTTGCGAAAAAATTCAGAGCTCTGTTCGCGACAAAGACAAAAATATCTGAAACTACATGAAAATTTAATATCAGAATTAGAAACCCGCGACGATGCAATGTTGTCAATATTTTACATATCAAAATTAATTTAATTTCTAACAAACGAATTTAATTGTTACTAATTAAAGTTATTAACCGGCAATAATTTCTAATATTTTTATTTCACTAGAATTTAATTACTATTATTGGTTAATGGCTTCTAATTATCGACTAACTTAAAAAATTGATAATAATGTTTATATATAATATTAATATAATATAATAATATAATAATTAATATAATATTAATATATATAATATATAATATTAATATATATAATAAAATAATACAATATTAATAATATTATTATGTAAATAGTTAATAATGTTTATTATTACATTATATGTAATTATTATGTAAATTGTTAATAATGCCTTTAACGTGCTTTCGATCGTTCGAAAAGTTTTCTGTTCTAACAAATAATCGTATCAAACGTGTTTGGAAAAATGTTCCAGAGTCAGTTTCAATTTCGAAATTATAGCAAGTTATCACAAAGAGATCTTTCTCAGAAAAGACGCACCGCGTATCCGGCGAACCTTTTCGACTGATAACTTTTTAATCCCCCTTCGGATCTTCATTTGGATTTTCTAAAATCACCAAGCTTCATCGAGTGGAATTTCATTGAGTTTTCCTCGTTCGATCGACTCACGGTCACGATATTTTTCCCAGATTTTTCACGGTTCGAATCGAAAGATTCCCAGCTCTAGGGAAAAGGATTTCTTTCGATCGATTCGATGAAGAGGGGGAAAAAGGAAAAATGAAAAAAATTGGCTCGCGTTTCTCGAACGAATTGTTTCATTTCCGGGTACAACAATGTGTTTCACGGCTCACGCGTGGTATGTCGCGTCTCGATTCTCTCGCTTCTGCATTATAGATCGTAGTGTTGCGTTGAACTTGCTCGTTGGATAGAATTTTAAACGAGAAACTTCCGTCACCTGGTCCGTACCGTAATCTACATTTTCAACTTCGTTGACCGTGAGTGTAAAACCGGAAGGAGGAGGAATAAAAGTGGGCGGAGGAGGGAAGCAAAGCGTTTTGAGATCGATCGGTAGAGAACTGTCAGGGACGCCAAATAGATTTACACAGAAAAAAAAATTCATCCTACAGGATTCTACTATTACGAGACTTCGAAATTTTGGCAATCGAAAATTCTGAGAATCTAAAATTCTACGACTTTAAAATTTTGGTAGTCTAAAATTTTGAAAATCTAACCTTCTGCGATTCTAAAATGTTGATATTCTAAAATTCTAAAATTTTAAATTTCTGAGATTCTAAAATTTTGGTAATCTAAAAGTCTATAATTCTAAAGTTCTGAGTTCCTGAAATTTTGGTATTCAGAAAATTTTAAAATCTGAAATTTTAGAAAAATCTGAAATTTTTAAAATCTGCGATTCTGAAATTTTAACATTCTAATTTTAAATTCTCAGAATTTATTCTATTCTGATCCTAAAGCTCTGAGATTCTGAAATTTTGGCATTCTAAAATTCTCCGGATCTAAAATTCTGCGACTCCACCGAATCTGAGACTCTAAAGTCTCGAGATTCTAAAATAATAATCCTAAAGTCTCGAGATTCTAAAATAAGATTTTTAAACTTTAGACTGTAAAATTCTAAAATTTCGAGATTTCGAAGTTCCGACGTTCTAAAATTCTGAGAATTTCAAATTCCATAGCTCTGTAACTCCATAACTTTATGATCTTAGCTCTCTTAATACTTCTACGAGCAATTAATTCAATCTTTCACCTGATTCCGCGGCGATTGATTCCGAAAAAAAAAAACACTTACATAACTAATGAAAAGAAAAATCTACTTTATCTTTTATCGGTTCATTTCTTGATAAACGACCGTGTTGCACGCGTGTTATGCATTGTCATTCCGGGTCAACCTCTTTTACGTAAACTGGGAAATTTCATTAGTTTTAAGAGAACGAACGATAGTTTTTAATCGATACTGGTCTAACGCTTATTAAGGAAATGTCGTTTATTCTTGTAACTAGAATAGGTTGATTTTGATCGATGACTCTTTCCATTGACGATGAAGATAAGTTTAATTACAATTAGTTTAATAGTTTCTTTCTCCTTCACAGACCCCATCAGTGTGAAATGCTCTCGGCAATAGTGATTTTATTCAATCAACTTTTACACGGAATATTAAAATTATTTCATAATATATGTTTATACATTAATAAATATAATTATTATATATTAATATATGTTTATCAATTTCCTGTAAAAGAATGATCTTATTTGTTTCGTCAAACAACGATAATTCTTCTTATTTCTCTTTTCGACAAAAGTTGGTTTAATTTTATTCAACTTTCTTCTTTTATACAGAATATAAAAATATATTCGTCGCGTCGTGTTTCATTAAATAACGACAGTTTTTCTTCTCCTCTATTCAGTAAATCTCTCGTATATATGTATCCCTCTTCCCGCGACATATTATATTTATAGAAAGTACAAGAAACTTTTATTTGCTGGACAACAATAGTCCTTCTTTTTATTACAAAACTCTAATCTAATTTTATACTCGATATTTTACCTCGCAGGAAGTCAAAATCGATTCGCAATGCATATTTATAACGTCCGCGAGATTCACTTTGTTTGTTCGTTCTTCTCTATTGTCGCTCGTTTGTCTCGTAAAAATACGTAACTCGATTTTGTCGCAGCGGAATTCATCATGGAAAAACGCACGAGGAAATGGCTTTGTTTGTCGCGGCGGTAGCTGACGAAAGTGAACGTTCGCGAAAGTTCGTATTCAATGATCCATCCAGGGACGACCTGACGATCTGACGATCGTCAGAGAAGTGGATACAAAACGCGTCATCCGGGAGACAAGTTCACCACAGAAATTTCTCTCGACTTTACAACGGTTCTTTTTCAACCGGTTCTTCCTCGACATTTCCGCTCGAAAACGTTTGAGGCCACGGCTCGCGCGCTTTGTCATCGAGATGTTTGTTAGGAGGAGCAACTAGTGGTGTTAGGAGCGCGTCTATATTGAAAAGGGAGTCGAGTACGTGTTTGGAAAAGAAAATTGTAAATGAAGTATCCTCTTTTTTCTGCGATGAAAAGGGACGCGCTTCGATCTTTGGATTGAAAAGGAAAATAGCAAAACCTTTTGGTGAATTCATTGACAAAATCATTCGCAGCAAACACGTACTTTTATATCTGTGTCATTTTTATATTTTATATCTATCTTTACATCTTACATCTGTGTTTTTTTAATTAATATCTGATTAATAGTGTCGTTCAATTATATTGCTATCGACCTTGATTGTGGTCAATTGGTCAAACCTAACGTTTAATCGTAATACGATTTTCATTATTTGCATATTTTTTGACTATCTATTTTTCGTGATACGATCGTATGTATTTATACTTATACATCGTTTTATGATGATTATTTGCATTTTATTACTATCATTTATGCATCATGATAGTACCGTTACGATGATGATTAAGTACAGCACACTCTACAATCTATTCACGTACAATATTAAATTTGTATACAGTGGCAGCCAAAAGACAGTGTAACGAGCAAAATGCTGACAAGAAAAATGAATATATGCCCGAAATATTTTTATAAATATTATAATATTATCCATATAAATATAAGTTAGACAAGTTGTGTTAAGTAATTTACATTACAAATTATACAAATTATATTATACAATATTATAATATTATATATAATATAATTAATTATTATTATATAAATATATAATAATAATATTATATTAATTATATATAATATTATGATATTAATATATATATAATATATATAAAAATAATATATATAATAATATAATATATATAAATATATATATAAAAATAATATATAATTAATATAATATTATTATTATATATATTATTATATAAATATAATTTTGTACGTTCCAGAATATTTTTATTTACACACACGTATCAAACATCGGTCATAAACTTTCTCTCATCCGCCATCAACTGTGTTCCCTGTGTGCTTCATTTATTTAACACGCGCGTTTTGTATTTCTCATTTAACTTTCTACCCTTCCAATTATTTAGTACACGATCCGTGAAGGTCTATCGCGTTGTTTTTCTGCCGATTAAGAAAAAGCACCGGGTCCAATTAAAATGCAAATTCCCGGAATCTGGCTGCTGACAAGGATCAACTAATTCCTCGTTAACGGCAGCGGCAGCTTCCGTGAAACATTAACCTGATTATGAGGCGAAATTCATCGAACAAATAGCGAGTTACAAAACCGTGCATTTAATTTATTCCTTCCGCGTGTAATCGTCATTTCTCCATGATGTCTGGTAATTATAACGTCTCTAATATCCTTCACCTTTGCAGCTATGCTACAAAAGAACATATTACATAACGTGTATTATAACATATTTTTTTAAGCAAAGATCGAACGAAATATATAAACGTTCAATAGACGAGAGCAAGCGGGAAAATTTGGCACAACTATACGTTGGTCGAATTGTCATATTTCACTTTCTACCCGTTCTTCGCTAAATTAATTAATGATTTCATTGAACGTTGATTATCGAACGAAAACACAAATCGTGAAAACTTGATCAAATTGGACATTTAATTTATTTCCAGTGTTGTTGAACGAGACGAGTATGATGGCCTATGACGATATCACAGTGTTGAAGTAACTGTTGACACTGAAATATCGACGCTTTGATTATCTTTTCCAGACGAAAGACTTCGTTCACCTGTGTAAAAATTTGAAATGCCAATAGACATACAAATTTGTTTCAAAGAATGTATAACACTTTAATAATATTCATTGTATTTGATGTTCTCATAAAATTCGATTCAATTGGAAATTCTCGAACTAAACAATTTAATTTTAAATTATTGTAGTTCTCAATGGTCCCCACGTACTTTTATATCTGTGTCATTATAACCCCCCCCTCCCCCCCACCCCACCGATATCAATTAAGAGTTAAACGAAAGCTCAATTTTGAAATGTATATAAGATGGGCCAAAGGTTTGTTCCCATTTATTTATTTTTTAATAAAACATCAATTAAATTGAATTTATTTTTTAATAAAACATCAATTAAATTGAATTTAAGTTCAAAATTCATTTTTTCATTATGTTTTAAACATTATTGTTGATCGTTATGTATAATAAAAAAATTGCAGATCTATTTTCGTAGGAAGTGATTTTTGGCCTATCCTATATTTGAAACATTCTCTGTCCTCGGTTTCTTTTTACGAAAAATAACGAAATTTTCTATTTCTACGCGTCAACTCGGAAATCCGCTAATCACTTCTGTCAGTTTGCGAAACGGGGAACGTAGAAAACCATAAACAAATTATACGATCCGAATCGTACGGCGATAAAAAAAAAAAAAAAATGTTATGCTCGATGAAACCACGCGTACGTGATACGCTTTCGCTCCCGGTTCTTTATTAATAACTTGAAAATGTGGCAATTTCCAACGATGCAAATTCCGACGCGCGACACGTCCTTTCTTTCTTCTCAAATATGATAAAATATTCCGTAAACACGACTACACTGCTCGACACAGTGTTGGTCGAAATTCGAATTACAATCGACAGTAAACCTGAAATCCATTTCGCGACATCGACGTTGTCGCGAATTGAAAGGAAAATAAAAAAAGAAATTGAATTAACATAGAGCGAGAGGTCTGGAATTCAATATTCTTCCTCCATTTCCTTTTGTGTTTCGTTAAAAGGCAATATCGAGAGTCTATCGCGCGATATCCGTGATAATACAAATTTTCATTAAACGCGGAATATCGATACACCTCGCAGTTCCGCGTGAAAGTCGCCAATTAGAATTAATATAGAAGAAGGTAGGGATGTATCGCGGTATATCGGGAATCTGCAGTTCGATATTTGCAATGTCCTTGATTAAACTTTTTTTCAAGCATTTGTCGCTGTCTCTTTTTTCCTTGTTTCTTTCGTTAGAAGACAACGTTGGCAGTCGAGCTATCGGTTGAGGCAGGGGTAATAAAAAAATGCCATTGAACAGAATCAGTTCCAGAAGGTTGAAAATTAGGGAAAGGAAATTGCATTTTGGGGGGTAATAAAAATTTGAAAAGAGCAGAGTTCCTTTTTTCAACTTTCGCAGTCAATCTATTTGTCACGCAGTGATTAATCTTTTTCTTTATCAAGAACAATTCATCCTTCTGTGGTCATTATCTAATAAATGATCAGTTCAAATATTTACTACAAACTAACAATAGACTTTAACGAAGTTGCTTTGTCATTTCACAAAAATTCTCCTTTTTTCTTCCCTGTTTTTCGTTAAAAGACAATATCGATAGGCCATCGTTAAAACATATTTCAATTTCTCAGCGAAATAAACAATTGGACCGGCTCCCAAAAGAGAAAGAGAGAGACAGAGAGAGAGAGAGAGAGAAAGAGAGAGAAGAACATATCACAGCATAAAAATCTAAAATCCAATATTTCCATTGGGAAATTCCTTTTTCGGGACTTTGTCTTTTCCATTCTGTAAATTTTCCGTTCTTTTCCTATTACGTTGAAAGGCAATGTCGAGAGTCGAACTGTCGCGTGCATCGGAAATAATAAAAACTCAGAGATCTCTTGGAGCAAGGCGGCAAAGAAAAAAAAAAAAAAAAAAAAAAGAAAGGAAGGAAAAAAAAGGAAGACGTGTCTCGCCTTTTCGCGATTCATACATTGCTGTGAGTACGCGATGCACCGATACACGATATCCATCGTTGTAGAGAGCTGTATCGATCCACATTCCATACTCTGTGTATTCCCGGTTCGAACTGGGGAGTTTCTGTATCTGTGCGCGTACAGGTAAAGACGATAAGGGAGATTACGAATTTCGTGCAAATTATAGGCACGAGCCGCGCGAATATTAAATCCATGGGAAAACATAGAACGACAGGCGACAATATTTTTGTCTCGCGTTCATCCTTCTGCAGCTTTTTACGACGATCGATACTTATTAGTGAACTTTATTAACACTGTTCGCGTGACTTTGGTTGCCCGAATATCAATAATAAATATATCTACTGAAGTAGAATCATGCAGAACGGGTTTGTGTTACATTTTGGTCCAAGTTGAATTAACAATATAATTAGTATTGTTCCATAGTTTCTGTAAATCGTTTCAGTGCAGAAAGATGGCAAATATCTTGCCAGAAGTCGATAATGTAAATAGAAAAAGGAATACTTTAAATATTTGAAACTTGAAATATCCGCACTCTAGTCATAAATCATGCACGAGCGACAGGCTTTAATTTATAGCACAAAATTTCTGCCAACTGAACGCGATATAGCGGCGCAGTTTAATAAATTTTCGCAAGAAGTTTTAGCGTCGAGTTGATTGACGGATAAACTGTTCCTCTGTTTTTTTGTCGCCCCGGAAACACGAGTTTCCTCACTTTAAACGCCTGTAAATTCTCATTTGATCGATCGTCCGAGGAGAAACTTCGTTTTCTCCGCTATAAGGAGAATAATTTTTTGTTCGAACTCCACGAGAAAATTAGTTGATCCTCGTTTAACGAGCAATCGAAGCTGTTAGCCGCGACTTGGATTCTTAAACGATCGTTATACTTTTATTATTAATTTCTGTTTTCAAAATGTTCGAATATTTGGTTCGATTATGAAAGTATTAATTTAATTTTTAAGCTGGAGAACATGAAGAGAATTTGAATTTAAATATGTAATGCGTCTCTGACCAAAAATAAATTACAGTGTACTTGAAAATTTGTTCTGACAAGGGAACATACCGAACCCGGAATCGCCGATTTGGCATGAATCTAGTTTTCAAAAAAATATTTCCAAAAACTATTCTCAAGGTGGGGGAACGAAACATATTCTGATAAATATCCTGGAAATTATCGAAGTTTTTGTGTAAATTGATGAAATTAGTATTTCTTAAACGACGAATTTAATGGTGTATTCCAGTTTGCAAAAAAATCTTTTGTTCAAACAATATATTGGTCAATAGTTTAGGAATAACAACCATGAATAAAATCACAAACAGAGGCTGTGAAGTGCGAATTTTTCAACTAATATTTTAAAAATTAGAACACGAAGTTTCATAGGATGATAAATCTATCTTTCTTATCTCGACGGTACCAGCAATTTATAAAAAAGACCTCTATGGTAGATTTTGTTATCTATGTAATAAATGATAAAAAGGGCATTAATATTATTGGTATATGATACTAGTCTGCTTTACCTACAACTAACGAACAAGTTTCCTGTACGGGTTTATCGATTACTTGAAATCCTTACCGACTGGCTCGTCGGTATCACAGACGAGGTATATGAATAGACCTGGCATAGAATGTATTCTCTTGGCCCACAGGGGGCCACAAGATCTCCTTATTTTCGTATCAAATCTAGTTTCACACGATAATATATGTATCTTTCTTGAATGTACCAACAATTCATAGAAAAGACCCTTATGGTAGATTTTGTTATCAATAAATGATAAAAAAGGAAGTAATATTATCGGTATACGATACAAACAGTCTGCTTTACCTACATCTAACAAACCAGTTTCGAATCGATTCAGGCAAGTTTTATAAGGCAGCACCACCCACTACTAGTGATGAAAATTATACCTCGTATGACAGAAAATTTCATCCCCCGCTTGTGATTTCATGGATTTGTATTTTATCCACAGAACGTTGGAAATAAATGTTCAAGAATTCTTTAAATGCTAAAAAAATTATAAATTATCGAAATTTCTATTACTAGAGATAATTTTATTACAAATTTTCACGATCATTGATACCGTACGAATATATAATTGAAGCATTTGCGATGTTCTTTCCAATTAAACTCTTCTGAATTTATTTAACAATGAAACTACACGTTAACGAGCTGACACGTGGAGAACTGACATGTTTACAGCAACCGGTCCAATACTCGTGGCAGTTATTAATGAGTAATCATTTTCGACGGATGAACTCCGTATACGTTATAATGGAACAAATTTTTATCCTTTACGAATTTTATAAATACGTATTCATGCTATAAAATAACCGTTTTTATTTCTTTATTGTTATTTTACAGAAATATAGTCTTGCATTGTAGTTTAATAATTATAATCCTCTGCGAATATTTTTTTTAAATCAATGTCACTGAATTAAATATTTGTTCATGAATTTTTTAGTGTTTATTGCATATAAAAGCGAGATAATCATCAATTTAGTAACGTCCACTGTTTTTTTTCAGAAATCGTTGAATGAAACATCTAGAACTATTTAATTTTGTCAGAGGTATTTTTTAAATAAAAAACGTAATAATAAAAAAGTTGATTAATTACAAAGAAATTAATTAATTATAATAAAAATAAATCAACAGGAATTATTAAAAATATTCTATAAATTATAAAAGTTTAGGATGTTCATAAACTCCGCCTAAAATTTTATGAATAAATTTCATCAATGCAGAAAATCTTCATCGCCATCAAACATATCAAACAATGATAGAATCAACATTAGAATTACCCTAGATACCTTTGATCTTTACAGAACGCGTAGAGCAAGGTATCGAACTATTATATCTCATGCTGGCAACCCTTTCCTTCAAATTAATCGTCGACTGTTGTTAGATAATTATCAAAGCACATAGTCTAATTGATAACAGATACTAATAGGATTTTGAACAGTTATGGTACTATGTAACGAATCATTATTATCGAATGGATATACTAATAATTCCCAATCAAGATAGAATTCAACCAATCAACTTATTACAATATATGTTATATTTTTAATATATATTATAATATATATTATAATAATTATTTAATATATATTATAATATATATTATTATAATATATTAATATATATTATAATATAAAATATTACTTATTATAACTAATTATTTCCAGATTTATTATAATTCCAACTGTAATTAGCACTTCGATCGAAAATCGACGATAATGTTAACGCAAAATTTAACGAGCAAAAAGTTGAAGAAGTTGTCAATTTAAATTTAAATTTGATTGAACAAATAAATGGAAAATGAATCTTCGTCCATTTATATCCCCGTAGAAATTTCGTACGATATTATTTATGATTACGATTTAAATTATTATTATTTACAAGTACGATTTAAAATGACAATTAAAAAAAAATGACAATTAAATTTTAGAAAAATGACAGTTCTAAATCTTTTTAATTCCTCCCCATAGAAATTAAAACACAACTATTTTCCAATGCATTAAATATGTTAGCCGACAACGTTAACGCTAGAGAATACAGCCACTATAATGTGCTTGGACGCGTATGTGTTCCGGGTAAAGAAAAGGGTAATTATTAGGATGAAACCAACGGTTGCTTCTATTAACCCTAATACAAATAGTCGACTAGTTACGTAACGGTTTAGATTAGCTGCAAGTATGTTGACGGTGGTCAATTAATATCGAGTAGATTGTTAATTGATGGTTATTCTTCTGCAAGGAGGTGGGGAGAAGTTCGGTATCATTAAAGGGCCATTATTCATCGAGGGGTTTGATAAAACTTTGGAACAATAAAAAAACCAGAGTAATTCACACTTTAAAATGAGATAAAAAATATGAGATGGAATATGAAAAAATATTTCAATATTAAATATATATGTATGTATATATATTTGAATGTTACGAATTGGAAATTAATAATTCCCGATTGTAGTGGATGGAGAGGAAAAATTAATGAAACGTGCATAAAATGAAATACGTGCACGAATAGACTACGGATTTTCACGCATTTATAGAAAATTTTGAAGTTTAAAAATTTCTAAGGTACAGTGATCTTTATAACATTTAGTAAGTAAAACAATTTCCCAGCGAGATTCTATTTTTTTTTTCTTCTTTTAATTGCATTCTCAATAATCTGAATTGCGTAAAAATCTGCAGTCTCAGCAATCAGAAACTTGTTTAAGTGGAAAGTAAAATTAAAAAGAGTTTCAGCACTGTACAAGTATTCTATGAAGTGCTGTGTCTGCCTAGTCACCGACTTAACTACTTGGAATTATATTAACGAAGTAATTGCCTAGAACTAGTAGAAAATAAAATTAAGAAACACTGATCAGACTAATGTCTGATTAATTACAATTAATTGTGGCTTATCTGCTTAAAAGTTTATACAGATTTTTATAAGACTGCAACAATTATATGAAAATTAAATTGACATGTATATTCTTGCCAATTTATCGTACAAGAACGTGTTTATAATCATAGTATCAAACTCTCACACTTCGTGTGCTAATTGCGACATATATGTAATTAGAATGAATTTTAATCACGCGAAATATATGATTATAAAAATTACTCCAATAAACTAATTACTTTAATAAACTACAGAATTAATATCTAAAATATATCGACATATTGTCAATCCAATAAAATTTTGCAAAAATAACAAAATTTATATCAAAAACTTAGAAATGAGCCAATTATTCTGAGCCAAAAATATTATTCTAACCCGATAAATAAACCGAATGTTTCATCAAAAATTTCAGACCTTGCAAAAAACAAAGTAGCGTGAAAATTGTCATATTATAATAAATATTTAATATCAATCAAATTCGAAACGAGAATTCAGCAATTGAATGGATAAAATGTATAGAACAATGTTCGTTAAAAATGAACGTCAAGATCGTTCCATTCATTTCCTACTTTCGCCAGTGTTGCGAGGATTTTGCAATTTTATTCCAAGTAGTAAGCAAAGAGAAGTTGAAGAGAAGTACATGGTACTTACCCTAGTCTGCACCGCATAGTAATTCTTCTGCTCCTTCCGCCAACAATTGAGCACTTGTGAAGAGGACGCGTCGTGACAATGCTCCGAGCAATCTTTCTGTCGTTCTTCCGGTCTCTTCGTGCCAGGTGGATCCGGCCAGCGATCCAAATTGCTCCAATATTTCCCTTTTCGTTTTACTGCGTAGTATCGGTACACGACGATCGTCATCGCGACGACCAGAGCCAAACCAGTTCCAGCTGCTGCCCCGAAGATCGCTGAGGAAACCATTTCTCCTCGCTTTCTTTTCCTTTCTCCTCTTCCTTTTCCTCGGTGAACTGTCGCCGCGAGTTAGAACTGTCTACCAACAAATCTGAAAAAAGTCGGCCCCATTGAAACGAGGAAGGAAGTTTCGAAGACTTGATTTGATTATAGTCGATGTTTTTCTTTTCCCTCTTGTGGAAATTCGTTGACATTATTGGTACCGAAATCTAGTGGCTCTCCAAGAGATTTTTCTACGCGTCACGTTAACGTGGTGCACGTGTCAATCCCTCTTGGAATTTTGCGTGTGGAAATTTATTTATTGCAGAGTGGTTTCGGATTAACTTGGAGATGCACGTTGGATGTTAAATTAGACATGTTACGAGCAGACAGCGGGTTTTAACTCACTAAGAGCTGAGGAGTAATTTATCGTTACTTCGATTTCTTCAAATTCCATAATATTATGGCATAATATTTATATAATATTAATATTATTAATAATATTTATATAATATTAATATTATTTATAAATTATAATATTAATAATATTTAATAATATTTATATAATATTAATATTATATTAATATAATAATATTATATTAATATTATTTATAAATTTATTTATAATATTTATATAATATTAATATTATTTATAAATTTATTTATAATATTTATATAATATTAATATTATTTACAAATTATAATATTAATAATATTAATAATATTTCCTGCTAAGGGTTTCGTTCTTGAAAAAAGAAATGAAATTCTACGTTTCGTTGATCGTTTGAAATAAGCTGAATAAAAACAAATTAGATGAATGAAAGCGAACGAATTAATGAATAATTGAAATAAAATAACATGAACAACTAAATAATACTATGAAAATCCGTTTTCGTTTCACTTTTGTTCATACTTTTTATAAAAATTAACATCCTTTTACAAAAATTAAATATTAGTATAAATTTCATATAGTAGCTAACGTATTAACTTTCCAGTCACACAGCAGATTTTCAGACATATTTCTCTATAAAATCACGAATGAAATTTATATTCTGCCTGCAGATTTAACACAACAACGATGCAAAGAGAATAAAAAAAAAAAAAAAACGAAATACTCATCGTTGAAGTTACCGGAATAACTGGAGCGCGATTTTCGTGTCGTCTGTGGTTAAAAAGTACAAAGCTTCGGAATGTACAGAAAATTTTCTACTTAAAATGACCAGCTGAAATTCAAACCACCATGAATTGAATCGATACAAAATACTTGCTTCATTGTCGCTCTCCGCGCGTTCGAATAACGCCTTCTTTTGAACGTATTTCACGTACGAGTGATCATCGTTCGTTCTACTCGCTCGCGTCGAAGAAAGAACGAGCAATCAATCGAAGTGCCAATCGAACCAAAGTCTCGGAGGAAGAAAAAGGAAAATGGAAAAGAGAAGAGGAGAAGCAAGAGCAAACGAAGAAAATTTGTTACAATCGCCAAAGTGTGCGTTTCATCGTGAGACGGTCTGGTTTAGGAGGCTTCGCCATACGTGGCCGACCATTTAACGCGAACGCAATACAGAACAAGAGGCTGAGGATAACGATTTTCCTGGAAAACTTGCCTCTGGCTTGTTACGTAAACGGAATCCGTGTGTCAAGAGAGGACGGCGAGAGAAACAAGAGGAATACAACCATTACGAGTGTGTTGTTTTGTGGTATTATTACAAGGATGGAAATCGACGAGATGGAAAATAACGAAGCGAGGCAATGGTGCGAATAAATTATGAAGGACGGAGAAATTTCAATATGATTATTTAATTCACAATTATTATGGAAAAGTGTAATATCAGACGAGGAGTATGTAACAAATTGAGAATGAATTTATCTTCGAACGTGTAACTTTTGATATATTTATTCAGTATTTTATTAATATTTATTAATATTAATGTGTGTATGTTTTGTATACTGATTCTGTCCTCTTTGAATCTCTTACATGTAAACAAATTAATTATTTTAAACAATTCAGATACTAGAACACTCAAAGACATTAACGTCATTCCTGCTTTTATGAGGTAATATATGTAGTAACAAAAGAAGTTGCGTAGGCAAATGATTATTAGAGTGTTATGGATATTATGAAAATAATATTCTTTGCGATTTATGATAATATGAATATTTTTAGATTTGTTATTTGTTTGATCATGCGACTTGTTATAATGATCATTATATTACCATAAGAGTTAAAATTATAAAATATTCGAAATGTTGTTGTAAATCAGTTATATGTAAATTATTTAATAATAATATTTATTTATAATAATCATTTTATAATAACATTTAACAAAATATTATTAAAAAATATAAAATTACGCTTATACTGGCGTAAAAAGAAATTTTATTCATCCTAATTTATAGAGTTAATCAGCATGGCCCCTGAGCAACTCGTGCAACGTAATATGCAATTCTGTTTTTAATTTTAATGTAGAAATGTGATCAAAATTAAATGCTTCGCACAACGCACGTGTACTTACACATATTTATATACACACGTGTAGACTGACTATTCATTTCACGCCTGATTGACTACCCATTTCACAACCATTACATGAATTTGATTACCCCGATAAACCGATAAGAGCCGTGGACAATCACAGAAATCCTCGTTCACCGAATTTCAAGAGTTCCGTGCCTTTATTATTTCACGCGTTTATTCAATCGAATTTTCGACGCTCATCGTGTAATTTCCCGCTCGGATAGAACCAACAGCTTTCTCCGACACGCACCATACGCACAGTCCGACGCGGCGCAGGTCTTCTGGAAAGCTCGTTGAACTTTCAAGTTGACATCTTGATGATACTGCGTCACCGTGGATTAATCTATTCAGTTGCCATGACGATGGTTTACGGGCGATTTCAGTTGGACGCGCCGTTTGAAGCAACGCGCGACAATAAAAAAAGAAAAACAAATAGACTCTGAGAGGATTGAGAAAATCGCGATATTTTTAAGGTAGAATAGTTTAGAAATTATTTAGAAATTTAACTATTTGGAATTATTATTATTATATAATATTATAATATAATAATATTATTATATAATATTATATAACTATTATTATTGATGATAATAATATGTTATATAATATTATAATATAACAATATTATTATATAATATTATACAACTATTATTATTGATGATACAGAAATTATTTTATTTGAAAGAAAGAAAACTATCTCTCATTTATTAGAGATAGAAATCTATTTTGAGATACAACATTTTAGAAATGCTCGTTCTGCTGGTACAGGGAAGAGAAAGTTTAGCAAATTCAACCGTTTTTATGATCACTGAAAAATTTTCTTCGTACCATAGTCTTGAAGATTGAAGTCTCCCCTTCATTCAGTCAATCCCCTAAGATATTTTTTTTCACAAAATTATACAAATTTGAATTATCGACAATTTCTCATAGAACATATAAATATTTTCTATATTTCCACGCTCTGTAAAATGCAAGTACTCCTGTTAATTTGCAAAATTTTTATATATTTCACGTGCATAGTAAATACACAAAGAACGTGGTGGTGGATGGATTAGGTTTGAATTTTCCGAAATTTGTTGATCATCGAGGAAAATTTAATATGCCAGGCGTGATATATGTAGTGTAGCGCGTTATAAATACACGGTGATGTTTGTAAATTGTTAATAAATGAAAAGTTGGGAAAATCGATATCGGCGCAGGATTACACAAATACGAAGTGGCCTATTTTCAGCTGATAACACGGATATTTTGAAATGCGTTTAATCGTCCATGCTTAACGCTAGAAAAAAAAAAAAAAAAAAAAAAAAAAAAATTGTTGCATAAGGGCAGTAAGAGAATTTCAAGGTTGTTTGTGATTAATTACGTTACGCAATTCTATTGACGTCCTGCTGGGCAACAATACATTTCAACTATGAAACCGAGTGAAAATAAATAAAATAGATAAAATTTAAAAAATTTGAAAATAAATCCTAGGATTAATTTTAATAGAATTTCATCGATTACGGCGATATTTTAATTAGTAATTTTTAGTTAGTTCAATCAAATTGGATACATAAATATAGTAGATGAGAGGGAGTTACTATTTCCTAGAGATGTAGGAAAAGGTTTCGATGAATTTAGAAACAAATTTGTGAAATTTCATTGTTACAATCGATGACGAATTTTAATTGGTAGTTAGAGTTAAATAAATATAAATAGTAAAGAATTAACATTTCTCGAAGATAGGAAAATAATTTATAGAATTTGAAGATAATTAACTTCAGTGACGTCAAAATTAATTTTAATCGCAAATTAAATCACTCTACTGACGAGAACGAAATTTTAGCCAGCAATTGCAAACGTTTGTCAATTGAATCATTTATTTAATTCCTACTAAGCGGAATTATGGTACCACGGCAAGTAAATAGACGAAAGCGAATAATTACACTAATAAAATGTGCATTTGAATTTCAACTTATTACGCCTCGTAAACTCATAAACTTGCGATTAAGATTCACCATCGCTGCAAAAGCGGTGATTAATTAAAATTCGATATTCCTCATAGTTTTGATGGAAATTTCCAGACATTTCGTGAGTTTCGCTATGTCTGCCACAGAGATGATATCGATCGGATCATAGCCCAGAAAATGTGTTCGTAAGTTTCCAGAATACTTTGAATTCCAGTAACGAATTCTACGAACAGATCGAATCTTTCTATCGGATCAAATCAAAAGTTCTACAGAGATAAGTATAAAAAAAGCCGTGGATTTCTGACGTTATTATAACTTTGGAAATCTTGTGGCAACGGTGCAAGAATAAAGTAGCATTAATACGCGTTACCATTAACAGAATTGATTAACAATTAACGTTCAATCCAATCTATATTATTTCGCAGAATTGTGGAATCCTTGGAATTTCTTTTCACAATTCCAATATTAAATATAAAAAACAGAATTCGACAATATAATATATAATATATTAAGATTGGAAAGAATTGCTTCTTCATGAATTTTCTATTAAGTAATTTTCATGTTTTCTATTCGGTTTATAAATTTTTTTCAATAAATTTTCAATCAACTTCACTTGGAAATCTTTCATTATACTTCTCCTTGCAATTTTCTAGTAAAAATCAATTACTGTAATTATAACGTCACGTTAGATGTAAAATTATAAATATAAATATATTATCAATTCGAATTCAAATTTCATAGGATGTGTTTCTCAAATCGGAAAAGGCACGAGTGTGACTTGATTTTAGATACAAGGATTGAATTACACAAAAATTGTTTAGAGGTGTGAAGGCGAGAACCCGAAATATCGGGCCGGGTGCCCGAAAATTTCGAGATTCTTGAATTTATCGGGATTCTCGAAAGAGTTGGGATTCGGGAAAGGATTGGTAACAAGAAGAAATAATACGTTAAACCCCACGCCTTCAACTATATCGAAAGGTCGCAGATCTAGAACCATCATTCGAGCAATTCCTTCTGTTATATCTTTTGGTTCAACAATCTTTCGCGTGTCATTTTGTACATGCGACAAATTTTATATCGATTCAGTTTCTTTTCTAGTACATGTACTTACGTTCAGATGCGTATGCTTCAAATGGCGTAATAAACAATGTATGCATTCCGCCTCTGTATCATCGTTTTCCTGAAAATGTTCCCAAACAGAGCTTCCCTTTATCTTCTTCCTTTATACGATATCTTCTACACTACTTCCTGCTACCAAAACTTTACTCTCACTGTCACTCGATATTTTTTTGAGAGATTTTTAATCTTTATTAAATTCACGCAGATTTTAGAAATATACGTCTGAACTTCCCGAGTGTCTCAGCGATACTGCTTGACAGCGTACATAATATTGAAGTACTAAGCACGCAGTCACACGTTCGTTTACATCAGGTCACACGATTCTTATAATCCGTGTTTCCAATAATTTCACTGGCAGAAGAAATTAAACTGTGTTTACATATTTAGTAAGCTGCTATACAGCATTGTACAGTAGTTCGAGAAACGGTAGCCGGGTTCTCGAAATTTTCGGGTTTTCGCAAATCCCTAAAATAGTTGGATCTTTATCCTTTGTATGATGGACATATAAACTTCAATATTTATAGGTTAAGTTCTTAGAATAAAAATGTAAGGTTAAACCCTCACGGACAAACTGGAAAAGATACCAGCTCGGTTATCTGAAAGAAACGGATAACCGATCTTCCAAAGTACGGTTACGTCTCGGTGGAATTTTTCACGCTACGAGAACGAGGGGAAGCTTATTCTTGGAATGTGCGAAGGATCTACAACCATTCGCAGAGTTTCACGTGTGTTTTTTATCACCCTCAAGCGACCGTGATGAAAAGTATCGCAGGAGAAAATCTTTTCTTAAAAGAGAACGTCTTTCCCATGGTTCCTATTCGCTACACAGCTTACAAATTATGTATTGCTTTATTCTCAGAGCCAATTTATCCTTTATTGATTCAAAAATGGAGGATCAGATAGTGCATTCTCGCCCTGAATCTAATGCTACGTTATTTTGGCGCTATTTCATTTTATACCTGAGTTTTACTACACAGTGTTTCCACTGATTTTTTACTATACAGTTATTTTACTATTACTTTTTAATATACAGTGAATATACTATAACCGATAACACACGCCAAGGATGACTTGCAAAATTGAAAACAAGTGGATTCCTCTTTTGGAAGATGAATTATTCAGAAGAATAAAATTGCAACAGTTAGAAATAATTGTCATATCACTAACAGATAGATTAAAAATCTCGCGAACATTCATACAAAGATTTAATTAATTTAATACATATTTATTTAACTACTTTGGTTGGAATTTAATCGACGAATTGTATTTTTGATCCAAAGTTATCACATGTGATAACGTTGTTCCAATCTAAGTGGTTAATTAAAATAACAATTACAATTAATTAAAATAACGTGCCATTATTCAGAAAGATGAAGTTGCAGTATTATTTGAAAATGATTGTCATACTGTCGGTAGAGAGTTGAGACATCAAAGATCTCACGACGATCCGTGTAACAAAAGATTGTTTACACATTTCTTTTAATTTGATCCAATCTGATGATGGCAATGTTTTGAGAAATAAAAGAAATGTCTACGCGTGATTGCAAAAAACGTTCCCCCAAGAAGGGAAACTGGAGGAAAGCGAGTTAAAAGGATTGGCCGAAACGAAAGTTAATGAGATTCTCGATTCAATGAAGGAGAGCTTGATGATACAACATTTCTCTCAAAGAAGAAAACTCCAGTAGTAAACGAAGAAAGAATCAGAGAACGTAAACATTCTAAACAATCTGTCTCTGTCCGGATTTACGTAGCATCAAATTGTTTTCCGTCCTGTTGGTCTCTTTATGGGTTTCGTGCTTTTTCAAATGAACTCTCCCGTTTAAATAACGAAGTTTATTGGAGAGATACTTAATAAGATCCTTTTTATCAGGAATGCGATGAATTGTCGAATCGAATTTTATATGAATTTCATTACAGTATATCTCGTGTAATTAAAAATTCACCTGTTAAATAGGAAGGACGAGTTTATCATCGTTATCCCAATTTTTCGAACGTAACAATTTATTTGTAGATTTGTTATTTCATTACTTCCATCAACACCAAATTTATTTACAATTTTACTGCAATATCCACAATTTTATTTGCAAAGACCAAGACTGATTAGACCATAATCTGTCTCCTTCATTAATTATTAATCCTTTAATCTCGGAAGCCTTCGATTAAGATAACGACTCCGTTAATAGATTAATTATTCCTGAATATTTACCAGATTAAATAGCGAATAATTTCGTTGGAAAAACCAAAGAAATTTCAAGTTCTATTCGGATTTCACTCGAGGCTGCGTAGGTGCGCTTCAAAACGCGAACTAAAAAAGCTGCATGGAAACATGGTTTTTTTTTTTTTTAGGAAAACATTTTCTTTTTTTTTTAATTTAGTATCCAAGCTAAGAAACACGCAATAGTAATAATAAAAAGGAAGGAAGGCAATAAACAATGACAATAAACGCGTCGTGCAAACACGAAATACAAAGGTAAAGGGAGAAATAAAAACTGAGAGGGAGTACGACGATATTTTTTAATACCTTTGTCCTTGGTTTGGCCATTCATAAACGGAGACGGACGTTTCATCTCTCCGTCGCGGAAGAAAAATTTTATTTCACAAACATGCATCGCGGACACCCGCTAGATTCTCTCCTTTATGGGTGTGCACGGGACGTGGGTGTACCTCTGTTGTACAAAGGAAACGTTGCACGCGTTATTCTACACGTGCGCGAGCCTTTTACCTAAAAGCATCCGATTTTTATTCGATCTTGTTTCCACGAAGAAAAACGATGAAGGCAAATCGCAAAAACTCTTTCACGGAATATTACGCCAGATTTCTATAGTTAAAACGAGCGGTTATCCTCATTTAATCACGATAAAAAGAAAGTTGAAAATAAATTGCGAATAATTTTGACGCGATGTACGCGAAATGCGAATTTTATGGTTGAAATAAATCATTAGCAGAATGTTATTTTGCTTAATACGTTATGTAATATGTTTCTATGTACATATATTTGTACTGATGCATAATATGTATAACATGGTATACTTATATGTATATGTATGTGCGTATTATTGTGTACGTGTATAATATACTGCTTGCATATATGCATTTTGTTTAATATGTGTTTAACACGTGTTATATTATTTATTAGATTTCGTGTTCAAATTAACATGTACTTGTTATAATATAATATTTCGATCCAGAAATATTTCAGATGAAAATTTTGGTTTCAAATGCGAATATTATTTACTGGCCATAGAGTAAAATAATTAAAGCGTTGATTAAAGTAACTAATTTATTCCGGCTTAATTAACAGAGACAATTAATTTATTCTCATTCTGTGACATCTCTATAGCTGATTTCTAAAGTTCCCATTCGAGACTGTTTCCCGATTAATTGTCCAAATAAAAGACTTATTAATTCTATCTATGCAAAGAATAAATAACCAATTAAAAATTATAATTACTTTAATGAAACGAACGAACGACTGTGTATCAAGCAAATTAGAGGAAGTTCAAGTACATCAAAGAACGCGAACTTTTAATTATGCGTTTTATAAAAGAACATTGTTCAAATTTCGACAAATATATAAAAATATATAAAATATATCAAAATGTATATCTCTACAGAAAATTATATAAAATAAAATATATATTATATTTTATTTTATATAATTAATATATAAATAATATATATTATATAATATAAAATATATTATACAAAATATATATATATTAATATATATATTTTATATAATATATTTTATATTGTAAAATATATATTATTTATATATTAATTATATATTAATATATATTATATAATATAAAGTATATTATACAAAATATATGAAATATATAAAAATGTATATCTCTACAGAAAATCATCAATTACTCTGATAAAAATCAGCGTCGTCCAACAAAGGAACCGAGAATTACGTATTAAAATCGTTCTCTAAAACCCGTCGTTGGAACGACACGCGCGTGTCGAATGGCGTATAATAACGCGTGATTTCGTCCCGTCCGGGAAAAAAGCAAACGAGATACGGTCGTCGTTGAAAAAAAGATGTCCCATCCCTGTTGGAAATTGAACCGTCACGGAAACTGCGATTTGTACGGTCGATTGCGTCGAAATCGAATCGATTTAGGTCAACGTGAAACAGACAAATCCATGACGAGAGAGAGAGAGAGAGAGAGAAGTACCTTCAGCAGTAAATTAACACGAGTTAAATAAAAAAATAAAAAAAATAAAAAAAGGACAAAGCTGCCGACTAGAAAGAATTGTTTTTCGAAACGTTAATTTATTGATGTCACTTTCAATAACTCCGACGAGGCTCGGTTCTAATTCGAGGTCGATTTCATCGCGGGAATAACCGAGGCCAATTATCGTGATCATGATGTCGAGTTTTATGGGGTGCGTGGGTGGTGACCAAACTCGCATTTCGCGAGCGAGCGTAGTTAATTAAAAGCTGCAGGCTTCATAACGCATACTCTCGCTTATAAATCGCTGGACACTCGCTCATTTCAAACGTGATAATTATTAAAATATTGTCAAGATTCTTTCGCGTGAATTTAAACAATTACATGGTTTTACAGCGAAGAATCATAATTAAACCGCTATTTACTAATATTATAATATTATATTATTAATTAATAATTATAATATTATAAACCGTTATAACTTTGTAAAAAAAAAATTATGCAACAATCTGTTTCTCATTTTAAAGTGCAAGGCCTTTACCTTGACAATTCGGAGCTCGTTTTTTTTTTTCTAAAAAAAATGACAGAAAATTCTCGAAATTCAAACGACTTTCAAAGCGTTGAAAATTTTCTTCTAACAATAGATCCACCACGATCTTGAAGTTCAAAGTCTCCCCTTCAAAATGATTCCCTCAAAACTTGCCATACGATTATTTTTTAACCTAAAATGGTGAGAAGAGATCGTAAAACAAGTTTTAAATTTTCATAATTAAATTCAGAGGCATCTGAGCTTTTACAACTCTCACAGTTAACGCTAATAATGGTCAAAATGACTAATTTCTCACAGAAACGTTACAGATTTACAACGATGTGTCTCTGAAGATTAAAATCATTTTCTACCAAGATGTGTTGTAAACAGAAGCTTTCGTCTATTGTTGCATTATAAACAGGAGATTTTCCGTGATTTATGAATGAGAATGTTAATAAATGAACGTATCCTTCGAGTACGAAACAGCTGAGGTAAAGATGGATATTAATCGAAAACGAACGAAAACGGGCGCGTAGGTCGGAATTCACATCGTTGCGAAGTTGCGAAAACAATCGCGAAATTGTTCGAAGTGAAAAGGTTCCCCAAAGCGGGATTTCGACCGGCGGATAAAATCGCGCGACGAAAGATCGTCGACACACTCGTTAAAACTCCCGATTTTTTTTTCTTTCGGCTCGTGCGTTGAATCGCAAAGCTATTTTTCATTACAATGGTTTAACACGCGCAAAGTTATTTTTCATTACAATCGGTTTGAGGTTCGAGGGAAAGAGCGACTGCACGAGAACACAAACTCTGAAAAGTGGAAATCGCGTTATTCTGCGCGCTAATAATGTCGAATCACCAACGACCACGGATTTGTTGACATAAATTGAAACTCATCGCAACAGCAGAAATTTATTTTGCGAGACAACGAATAGACTCATGGTTGTTCGTAGTCCTACGTAAGGAAATTATAATAATAATTATTGTAACGATTAAATTACAATAATTAGCGATAAGGGCGATAATTTCTTTTGAGATGGAAAATAATATCATGGCGTTGAATACATTCACAGCTGTTACGTTTTATCGCAATTAAACTGCGCTCAAATATACACTTTTTAAGTGGTTATTCTTTTCTTAAGCTTATTCTTTAAACCAATTTAAAGTTGAAGCATTTATCTTAACATTAGTATTAACGATCGTCGAAGTATAAAACTTTTATCATCAAAAATAAGGAAAAGTTTAAGGTACAATAAAATTTTCATTTACGATACAAGAAGAAAAGTAAATTCTTATTTATATATGAAGAAATATCATTTCGATCATAAAAATTGATTATTTTCACTCTGCCAATTCAAGTCCTAATGTTAAGTATCAGATTGAGAAGAAAGGATCTCTCATTTTCCATTGAATCGTGAAAATTACTCGTCTGCATAAACTAATACGGAGCGTTCCGTGTCGAAGAATTAAGTTACTATGATTCGCAACAAAGGATTTCAGCGTTTTAGCAAAATCATCAATTACAAACGTAATCTCGATTTTTGGCAATGTTTCGTACTTCGAGATACGACGATTATTTCCAGATCGTGACAACCAAAACTGTACGAATTTTAACTTCGTAGAGAGGGTGGATTTTGAGGCGAGGGTAAACGAGCTGACAGTGAAAAATTAATTGAAGCCTATCTCGATTCCATCTCTCGCTCCTTGTCCTGCTCGGATATTTAATCGCCCATGGCAGAGAAATGATTACGCCCTCGAGATTTGCCGTCGTTGCCTCGCGGAGGCGGTGTCTGGAAACACGCGAAAAGTAAGATATATTGATCCTTCGTTAATTACTGTGCGACTATTCGCACCCTGTCCCTCGATCTTGGCTAATCCACTCCGAAGGCTCGGATTCTCTCCTCCGTCTATCTCTCAATTCCATTTTCACGATTAAACTGTCTCTCTTTCTCTCTTTCTCTCTCTCTCTCTCTCTGGAGAAATGAAAAATTACACCAACGGAGCGAATTAATTGGATAACAATTAACCCGAAATATTTTGTAACTTTTTGCACTGGAATGACGTGCCACGCATATCGAGAATTATTTCTTCCAAAATTGTAACATTTTCTCAGTTTTAAGTAAATTTAAGTAAAACAAAATAAGTAAAACAAACAAATAAATAAAAAAAATCCTTCACACTCCCAACTAAACTACTCCCAGATCAAGAGCCACCTTTGGAAATCAGCACACCCATTGGAAATCGCAAAAAACTACACCGATAACATTCCGACACTTGTTAAAACTCTTGAAGCAATCTACCCCAGTAAATAAAAGAAAGAAGCATAAAAAACAGAATACATCGACTCTGCAAAAAGCTCACCAAACCGATTGAGACACCTGAATCGTCACTTAGCTGCTCATCTGAATCCGACATCGAAATTTCATAAGAGCCATAATCGCAGCATAATCCAAATCCATAACGGAATCAACGCAAACATAAACCTGACTTTTCAAAATGACATACAAAAAGTATTAAAATATCTCAAAAACATAAACTACTATACACATAACTAATGGCACCGTCGTCGCTAATGACCCCGCTGTCGATGCAACGTTAAAGAAAAATGGAAGAAGAAGAAGAAGAAGAAAACAAATAATAAATTTATTACTTCTCCATAATTTCTATCCAGTGGAGACACGGGTATACGTGTATATACACTATTAGTTGCAATACCATTATTCTAAATACTATTCTATGAAATATTACTATTTGATGAAATATTATTTTCCTATATTTTAATGAAAAACTTATTTCACAATATTATTTCCATATGTAACTACACACACATGAGAAAATAAAAATATTTACATTCTATTTACTATTTCGTATTTACTGTTTCTCTTCAGCCCTGTAATATGGTCACTCCTTATTGTCCGCAATCAGTTGCCAGCGCAATTGAAACTCGTGAAACGTAATCACGGTGAAACGTGACAAGTTTTTATTTTCGCAATTGTATTTTAATTTTGATTCACTAACGGGGCGTTTTAGAATGAATTGTGGAAAGCAGTAATAATAATAATAACAACAACAATCAGAACAATGTGTGCAATATTGAACGAGCGAAGGAATTAATTGTTTAAATTGTTATCGTGTTCAATGGTCAATCTTGTTACGATTTGCTTTTTAATTTTAATTGTCATGTCATTCAATGAATAAAAAAAATATTCAAATATAATATTTTATATTATTGAAGAAATGACTAACTCAATATGTTTGAAGATGTAAGTTCGAATGAAATAGTACAAGGCGAATTTGATAGGTTTAAAAAATATCTGAACATATCTATATTTGAACATCCAAGATTCCATCGTTTTTTTTTTTTTTTTTTCTTTTTACTGACAGAAAGGTGAAAGACAGTGTGATCACTTTTTACAAAAAAAAGTCAACATACTTTTACAATATATCATCGCTGAAAATTCGTTGAAACACGCGACACCATAAAATATGCTGCACTTTGAAAATCACCTTTGACCTATTTTTTTCTTCTTTCCTTCCATTTATTATTAAAGAAGAACGTTGAGTATCTTATTCAATCTA
This sequence comes from Frieseomelitta varia, assembly GCF_011392965.1. Taxonomy (NCBI): domain Eukaryota; kingdom Metazoa; phylum Arthropoda; class Insecta; order Hymenoptera; family Apidae; genus Frieseomelitta; species Frieseomelitta varia. Next base: position 264,010 of record NW_025110341.1, on the reverse strand, counting down.
ACTTTCTTGTTTACTATTAAAGAAGAACATTTGTCGTAAAAAGATTAAGCAATGTACTTGCTTGAGAAAAAAGAAACACAGTTAATTATGTTTAAGTGGTGAATAAATGAAGATTTAAAGAACAGAAGTGTAGAGTTACGAAAATTATATTGCTATGAAGATATGCTAGAGTGTAGAGTTACGAAAATTATATTGCTATGAAGAATTGCTATATAGATATGAAGTAACGAAACAATTCGTGCGACAACGTTAATTGACGAAACGCAAAATAATTACAGAATGTAAATGACTGAATTACGTAATATATATTCATCTTGTGTGGTGAACTATGGTTGCAGAACTGCACAAGGAGCGAAAGCATGATGAGCATATGCATGAAAGAGTAGTATCCGTGAGCCGAAGCATGTGTCTAGCACGCGAAATATTGGTTCCATGTAGATTTACAACGTTTACTTTGACAGGAACACTTTCAGGATGGAAAACGAAACCGTGAGACGCATCTCTTACACGAGCACACAAACATACGTAAGATTGCCAATTCTAATAACAATCCTCAAAGAAACTAGAGTGAATCCTAGCATTTATCGAATTATTAAAATTACTATTAAATTCACTGTGGATACATAAGACAAAATTATTATATTATACTACTTGTTGAGAAAGAAAAAGATTTATAAATAATCTATCTTCAAAAAATCAATTAACTGGATTCTATCAATTTTTCAATGGATTGTCAAAACTATTATTTTTTTATGAATACACGAGATGAAACTGTTATATTACCGAAATGAAATCGAAATTTATCACTTTCCAAGAAAGGGAGATCTTTATACAGCCAAGTATCAGAAAAATTTATACATATTAATGGATTTATCATTTATTATCAGTTTATCTCCGATCGATCTTTTCGCTGCGTAAACCATTCATGACATAACATACATATCTGTATTTTATGAAATGTAATTTAATCAATAAAAATAATAACAATGGCGTATCGTATAGTGTATATACATAGCTACTAAAATATTCAAGATATTTACATTCTGTCGACATTTTGCCGGGGAATTTAATTTCGATATTGACGTTGCTGCAGACTGCTCAACTTTACACTGGGAATCTGCTTGTGAAGAGAGATCGATCGACTCATTGCGTATTCGCGACGTGACTAAAAATCAAGATGTGGGATAAGAAAACTCTGCCGAGGCAATAAGATACCAAGAATAAAGGATTTCTCGACAGTTGCCCGAGCATTAGCGTTGTTTAAAGAAATTCACGAACCGAGGAAATCGTCGGAACACGGCTAACGTTCAACTACAATCGATTTTTGATAAAATCTTGAATAAATGTGTCCGATTTAATTCCGTTTCACAATTTTATACTTTTTTTTCCCCAAACTCATTTTGCCTATTTCTACGAAAAATATATTTCTATAAATTTCTCTTCGAAACATAAACGAAATTTATAGAAATTTCTTTTATTGATATTAATAATTATTCTTTTCATTCTGTTGCTTGAAAATTGAAATTACTTCTAACTGAACAAATTACGATTTTTTGAATCTCAAAATATGATACAAGGGATTTTTTTTAAGAACGGAGATAAAATCATCCTTTTTCTTCTGACTCGAAATATCTTCGAAAGTCGAAACGACATTTGAATCATTTCAAAGTATCGAATATTTTCTTTTTAAGATAAAAAAAGGGAATTCATTAAATCTATTTCGCGAGGATACTTGTCCGAAAGTATCTTTATCCTCAAGTTTCAAATTTCGAATTCTAGATTGACGTTGGACAGGAGAACTTGCAAGTTCCCCAGAATCTCGAGCTTTAAATTTAAACTTTCCAGTTCTCGGATGTTAAGTCTTTAAGCTAATGAACTTCGAAGTTTTCGTTTAATTGGAGGAAAAAATCAAGCCGGGACTCACTACTTTCGCAAAGCTCTTACGGAAGTAAAAATGTGACGTTAGTTTCACAATTTCATAAAAAAAAAGAAAACCCATAAAAACCAGCTCGCGATTAATATTAGAACTATCGAGGACTAAAACATAAAGACTGTATCGAAGGAATTAGAGTGCAAAATGAATAGTAAAATATTTTTACAACAAATTTTTATAAAAATTATTCAAATCACTAAAAATATAAATCTACTAAATATAAATCTAATTATATTCTGAAAAATTATAAATTGGTCATTTTGAGCAGTTTAGTAGTTCTAGTACTAAGATATACGAAAGTACCAATTATGAATTTATTATAAATTATAATATTATAACTGCGAAAGTACCAATACTTTTTTTCTTGATCACTATGTAGCAACATATTCTGGATTGCTAAAATATCAGGTAAATTGTATTATGTCTTCCAAAATTAATTTAGAAAATTGTTTAATTAGAAATAATCTCGCAATGGCCAGCGTTGATGCATCAACCCCCTTGGCGCGTCTTTTTAAATTAAATGCAAAATAAAATTAATAACTTCTGCAACGTCGAAGCTTGTATTATCAACTTGCGAAACTGTGCTAAATATTTCTCCACTGCCGACATAATTTCGCGCGTTATACAGACGATCCGACGGTGAACATTTTTTTAATCTTCTCTTCAGACACCGTGATGAATCCGTAAAGTCGAAAAAGTTACTGGGTAGCGATAAAAAGAGAATGATTCTTTTGCGAGCAAGATCCATTCCCGGTGGAATAACCGTGGACTATATGTATATACACCGAACGAACGATGAAACTTTCGAATGGCCAAGAAGACGAGTAAATCCCTCACCTCTTGCCGGAAACTTAAAATTACGTGACACGATAATTTATCGAACACATAGTTAGCCGGAGAAGTCTAATTCCAAGTCTGTCAAAATTCACGTATCTCAAACGGAAGAGAGAAAGTTTTTGAACACTGACTCCCTTATGGGTCTTAATTAACTCGTTGATTAAAATCAGACCGTTTCTAAAATACTGATAGTGCATTCATTGGAATTGGAGACACGATTTTACGAGAATTATCGTGCGTGCATACGTAAAGAAACGAATAGAATCTACGTTTTAATTATAATTATGATAATAATAAAAGCACATTTTGTATGTTACAATTGCGCAGTAGATTTCGTGATCTTTTCTTCCCATTCTTTCGCGTTTTTCTGTTTAATGATAGCTGCAAATTTTCTGTAAATTATAAAACACATTCACCTTGACATAAATGTAGAGAATATAAATTTAGAGAATCAAATATAGAGAATCTCGTTCTAAATTCTAAATCAAGGCTACATACAAATGTCAGTCTTGATAATAAAAGGCAAATCCCTCAAAACAATGTGTGCCGTTCGACAAAAAATCAAATATTATATAATTGCTAACGTAAAAGTTCATTTCAAGAAATGTAAGAGACGTCGTCATTTTTTCGACTAATAAATAAGCCAGTGCCAATGAAATGTTTCAAATCCCCGTTTATTTCTCGAAATATTTGTAACAGACTTGACAGACCGTACGTAAAAGTGCGCGTGCATAAATCCATCGAGAAATAAAAGCATTTCTCAGTTTTCGATAGACCGACAGAAAGAGAGAGAAATAGTCTATCGAAATAAATAAAGTACTAGATTTCCAAGTGATTCTATAAAGAGGAGTTCGATGAAACTCCTTCGATTCTGAGATCCCTTTCACAACCACAATGAAGAATCCCAAGGCAATAGAACGTTTTAAGGATTCTTCAAATGTAACTGCTTCCTGTGAATAGGAAGATGTATTGGCAATTCTAACTGCGCGAATTTCCCTTTTATTGTCGTTCTGATCATCACTTGATTAAAATTTCTTTTCTTCGACTATTCTGACAAACACGCGAGATACGGAATAACAAATATTTAAATATAATTTATAATATATTATATAATTTTATATATATTATATATAATTTATATTTAAATATAAACGCCAAGACGATTAAAGCTACGCGAGGTGAGTTTCAACATATGGATTTGAACTTTTGTCAGCTTGTCGAGGATTTCTGGGCGTGACATTTCCGCAACACGGGGTAGTTTAAAGCTCGCGAGAATTTGGTAAAAAACGAATGTCGTAGATTTGTAGGAAGAAAACTGTGTTAGTATGTGAAAAAACAGTAATATCAAAACAGTAATCAACATCTTGCATGCAAAATTCGGGATCCGAGACTTGTACGTTTCAGAAAATTCTGAAAGAAATTAGTTAGAATGGAATTGATCATCTTCAAATTTAAAAGAAAATTTGATTAACCATCAATCTATATTGATTAACTTGATCAATTTGATTTTGATTTGTTTCGTCCATTAAATATTACAATAAGTGCAACAAGTGAACTTTGAATATGTTATACATTTTTGCACATTTACTAGATTTTTGGAAATTTTACAATTCCGCAGTCCAATCATAATACATTACTTACTAATTCTGAAAAAAATCTTTGATTTAATTGAATTTTAATCTTGATCGCTTAAGAGATGGATCTCGTAGCCTTTCTCCAGTAGTCAAAACATGTAATATTAGCAGACGTCAATTTCTTCTTAAGCGATAAGCGTATTAGCTTCTTAACTATAACGTATTCGACATAAAAGTACCATCAAGAAAAATCTTCAAATTAGAATTACAAAATAATGAGATCCTCTCAACAAGAAACGTTTTCGAGACGATTATGAGATCATCCTCTCTCTCTCTCTCTCTCTCTCTCTCTCTCTCTCTCTCTCTCTCTCTCTCTCAGATTAATGGCGTTTCGGCACGAGGAGTTTATCTTCGCCACAAGTATTGCCCTGACGGTTATATGTACTGATACACTTAATCGTTTCTCTTGGAACTTCGTGAACGATACCTGACCAAATAACCGTTTATCCACGCCAACACGTGTGCTGCTGAAGTATCTTAATTAATTTAGCCTTTGCGTCAGATCAGGACACATCAGTCACCTCAACCGTCCAGTCGCTAAATTAGGAGGTCACACGTTACATCGAAACCGCGACAAACGACCGAGCTAATTCGATTTTTAATCTAATCGTGACATGTAATCGACGTACTTATACCAGATCGCTAACAGATAGTTACGCAGTTTCATATATTTGCGAACACAACTGAGGGAATGAACCACCCTGAGTGATCTAAAAATAAAAATAAGAAATATTTGCAAATTTTTATGTATTTAAGGGGAAAATTTAAGAATGCAAGAATTGAGTATAGAAAAATATATAAAGAATCGAAAGTAGAATATGTGCTACAATTAAACGTTTATGCATTTATGAGAAACTGGAAGATACAAAGATGTATATATTGAAAATATACAGACGATGTAAAACAGAGTCTCCGCGAGTCTCATAAATAAACGAAATTTTCATTTAGACTACATTTCTTAAGTTGCAAGCAGATCACACATCTTTTTACACTTGCACGTAAAATATCACGTAAAATTAATATAAAATGCATAAAATCGAATGTCGTAATACTCCGCGCAAGCTCGATTCTTTTAATTATATAAAAAATATGAGTTTGAATAAAAGTCCGCTCTCAAGTAATTGCTGAAAAGTGAAAAATTCATCAGTTTTTACCCCGAGGAAATTCATATTAGGAAAATTCACATTTGACAGGCAGAAGTTAGCCCGAGTTACCTGGTAACTTTACTGTCAAAGTACGTAAATTCATTAAGCAATTTAGCGTTTCGCCACTGTTTGATTCCTTTTACTAGCCGGCAGGATTATCTACTTAACTACGATACGATTGGATAACATACTTTTGCATTTCACCGAAGGGGAAATGGTACTTTGGACAGGAACTTTCATTAACTTCCGCTACGTTTAATTCGTTCGAACTGACTAAGCGACCAATACTCTGGAAGCTTAAGCACACAAATTTGTCGTTCGTGCTAAACGAGATGTTAACAGTGATAAATTAGAAACAAGTGATCGACGAAGGAGCTTGCAAAAATTGGGAAATTTTCGAAACTAAAATACATGTAAAAATTGAAATTGTCAAAGAAATTAAACTAAAAATAAGCTTTCACGTATTAAAATGTGAAACAGTTTCGAGAAATATATTTAACATCGATATTTAAAACTCTGTCGATGAATCGAAGCATAAAACTTGTCGTGTCGTAAAAGTTAAAACAAAAAATAGCTTTTACCTATATGTTTCACAAAAAAACTCAATAAATTCAAAAAGTTTTGAAAACCGTCGATCGCTGAAATATAAAGCTAGTGTCGAAAGAAATTAAAATGAACATTTTGCAGAGAATATAAAATACTGTACTATCGAAATTGTCTTTCTTTCTCTCTTTGTGAAATGCATAAAAATGTAAATTTACAAAATTTTTGTGAGAAACTACAGATTAGTTATTTTCAGTACGTTGATGGTATCAAACGGAAGTATTTGTCGAAGAAGCTAAGGACATATTTGCATATTTTCACGAGCAAACAGAGTTGCAATCAGTCCGTGTTAATTTGTTTATTCGCTGAACCATATGTTTTATCAGCTTTCAAGAGTCTCAGAAACAATAATACTAGTTCTCTCAATATTGGAAGATCAGCGGAATACTATTATGTTCGCAAACAATGATGCAAAAAAAAAAAAAAGGAAGGGAACAGAAGGAAGGAAACTGCGCAAACCGTAGCAAGTGTTTCTTCACAAAACAACACCCAAGATGAAAGAAAAAGTATAGTGATACAATTTAATAGGATCGTTCGATAGATTGATTCGTTGATTTATAACAATCCAATTAACACCAGTGACAATGTTCGAAACGCAGAATATTACAGATTAATCAGTGAAATCGCATTGAAAGTGAATTCAGGGATCCAATTAATCGAATTAAACATTTAATCCTTTGCTTGTTATTTCAATACACTCTGTCCTATTACCGACTTTTTTAAGGAAATATTTTGAAACGATTAAATAAACATTTTACGAAATAAAAGTATATGTACGAATAAATAACTTTGAATTGCACATATGTACGTGTATATATTATACATTTTCAAATGATGAATGAATATTTTCAATTTTCCGAAATTACTGAATATATTTCACAGAATATTTCATAGAGATTTTAAATAATAACCTAGCTTTTAATATTATAAATAATATTATAATTTAATTTGTTAATTTTAATATTATAAATAATATTATAATTTAATTTGTTAATTTTAATATTATAAATAATATTATAATTTAATTTGTTAATTTTAATATTATAAATAATATTATAATTTAATTTATGAATAATTTCCACAAACATTTTGCAGGAAGAAGAATAGAAACTTGAACTTTAACTAAACTAAACAACTCGACGAACTGTTAAACGACAGACCCTGATGTTTGAACTCGTTCCACGGAATATTACGCGATAACGCGGCAAATAACTTTCTGTTTATCATCGGAGTTCATCGATTTTACAATCACTTAATCAAGACGAGTAATCAATCAAACTCGTGTTGTCGTTTGACAAGGGCTTTCACGGCGAGTGTGCGCTTCGTTACACGAAAAGAATTAGAAAAAAAGAAAAGTGAGAGAAATTGTAGGACACGTTTCAGTCTGGTTGACGAGAACTTGGAAAAATGCAAGTTCAACATGTATATCACGTGATATTAATTGATCTGCAGATGGAATTTCACGTTCCAGCTGACGCTCGATACAGACTTCTTTCTGTCACTTTTCACGACTTTTTCATCTCTCCTATCTCTTTATCATTTCATTTTCTTTTTCATCGTTCCTTTCTACCACGGGTAGTACCTTCCCTTTTCTTCATTTTTATAACGCTATCTCTCATCCCTCCTTTCATCGTCATCTCCCATTTTTTTCTTTACACGCTTTCTTTTCTCGTCTTTTACTCTATTTTTTCCCTCTCTTCGTAATCATCTTTTTTCCTGACGGATCTTCTCGAAGCAAATGGAACAGTAAAAGCGAAGATAACCGAGACAGCGATAAAAGTTTATTTAAATTACTAGACTGTGAATTTTCATGCATTATTGGAAAGAAAATGTATAAATAGAATTCTCCTATTCCCCTTGCATTTCAATACATTTTTCTGAAATTTTCTAGAAATTTTATTGCATTATATATTATGTTTCGTGTAATTTTATAATGTAATATGTAAAAACAATTACAAAATACCAGAAGCAGAGTAGCAATATAATAGTGAAATATGTATCGCGACATGTGTAATTAAAATAGAGCAATTAACAATTGAACCCTGTTTTCAGAGTTCACGTTTTTAACGTCAATTGCATCTTCTAATTACAGGTTTCGCTAGTACTGTCGAACATATAGCAACGGTTCACTTGCCAGATAATTAATTCAACTACGACATTCGACGAACAAACTTACGAAACGAACTGTCTACGAACACAAAAACAGATAATCAAGCGTAACCAGAATATCTCGGATAGGTGTATGTTTCAGTTGGGAACGTCGGAAGTTCGTTCACCTGTTATCACCCGCGTCGTGTAATTAGTTTCTCGATAAAGAAGAAAATTGTCGCGCGCCAAATACGAATAACCTCGAAAAAAAACAGATGGAGAGCACGAAATAAACACACGATACGAGTAAAAAGAAAATTCTTCTATTCGTTAATCCGTTTCGAAAGTTATCAAATAAATTAGACGTTCCACACGAAATTATATATTGAATTCCGTTTGAAACTGAAACATTTATATAGGGGGTACGTAATTAAATTTATTTACCCACGTTTTCGACGTTCAAAGAGAGAAGTTTGATAGCTCTTTTAATCTGCACAAACAAATCTAGAGAAAGTTAATAATAATTTCATAGTTTTCTTGAGGGATTCAAATAATGCAATGTAAGAATGATCACGTGGAAGAGTATGAGGATAAAAGAAAAAAAAAAAAACGGAAAAAAGAATATTACATGCAATGCGTATAAAATACATTAGCTAAAAAGAAGACAGGAGACAAGATATTTTCTTCCTTTCATCGGAAGTATATTTCATTTAAAGGGAAACTTCCTCCTTTTTTTCACGAATTTTGTACTCTCGTGAAGCTCAACTTTCAATTAATTTCTGGTAGAAAAATTGTTAGCATTTGATATTTTGATAAATCCAAATAGTTCATATAATACGAAGTGTCTTAGACTCGAGTAATGTCACAAAAACAATCGTACCGAGAAATACGAGCGTAGGAATATGAAAAAATATGTGATATGAAAGAAACGTTAGGTGAAAGGCAACTAGATATTATTTCTCTTTTATCGGAGGTATACTTCATTCAAAGGGAAACTTCGAGAATCCTTCCCTTTCGTGAGAATTTCTCTGCGCGTTCCTACAAAACTTAATTTCAAATTAATTGTTAATACACAAAATTCGCAGATAGTTTTGAACGAGAATAACGAGATCTTCCGTTCTACGGGTAATTATAATATCCTGGAAATTAACTATCTCATTGCAAATACGAACGTATAGAGCAGTAAGTTTCTAAATTTTGGACTAACGTTAATGAAATCTGTGCGCTGCTTTCTTCAAAAGCAATTAAATCTGTAAATAGCTCGATCGATAGTCAGCCACGCAACTTCTAACTTCAAACATCTGGCAATGGAAGCAAACACACAGAACCATGCTGTTATAATTTACTACACGGACTTTACGAAAAATGTGGAAAATTCCTGAAACATTCTGTCGCCTATTCTAAAAAAATTATTCATCTATATCTTTTAATCTTCAAAGCCATGTTCTCTCTACTGTGATACTTCATTTGATCAACGAAATGTTAAAGGAAATTTAAATTAAAAATTCTTGAAACGATTCAAACGCCCTACAATTGACAAATATAAAATTGTTTTCCAAATTTTTCTTCAATGTTAACAATTGGCTTTCAGAAACTATGTCGTCTCTGCTTCAATCGAAATCAAGGACATTTTGAAACAACGAAACAAAAAAATACTACAAATTTTTTAATTTCTACGTAGAATTTTATGTAAGAAATTTATCTTCAAAGTTCTTTCTAACAGAAAGCCAGAATTGATCAGATTTTAATTAATAAATGGCGACAAATTGTCTTTAATAAACCGCTGGCAACAATAGATTCGACAAATTTCACAGATGGATATTAAACCGCAGGATCGTTCCATCAACACCAAAATCAATACGAACAATTTGTTAGAACACGGATCGGTCGTCATTCCAGTTTATTTCTATCTCGTCATCTAATTCATCGAATAAACCCACAAGTGATTCTGCGGGACAGCGATATCGATCACAGTTCTATTACCGACTCTGATTAATCCTATCAACCCGGTAACTTCTTGGCATCTGGAAATTTGCAATTTAAAACCACCACCTCTCCCTCGATCGATAAGATTCATCGCTCGAATATCCTTCGATTTTCCCCGATAATTCAAAAAACTGTACTGCGTCATTAAACTGTACTGCATGAACTAAACATGTAAATGAATGTCGACCTAATTCGAAAACCAAACACCGTTATGCATGACATTTCTCGTTCTCGTTCTCGTTCGTTTCTCGAGTGTGAACTTCTGATGGCTACAAGACGGAGAACACGATATCAAAGTCGATATTCGACCGAATCCGCCAACGCGTTTTCACGCTCGAGCGACGAGGCAATTAGTTGAAAATTTTATTATTAAAAAAATTATTAAAGATCTAAATTATTTATATCTAAATTATTAAAATTATTAAAGTTATCATATCTAAATTATTAAAATTATTAAAATTATTATATCTAAATTATTAAAATTATTAAAGTTATCATATCTAAATTATTAAAATTATTAAAATTATTATATCTAAATTATTAAAATTATTAAAGTTATCATATCTAAATTATTAAAATTATTAAAATTATTATATCTAAATTATTAAAATTATTAAAGTTATCATATCTAAATTATTAAAATTATTAAAATTATTATATCTAAATTATTAAAATTATTAAAATTATTATATCTAAATTATTATATCTAAATTATTAAAATTATTATATCTAAATTATTATATCTAAATTATTAAAATTATTAAAGAATATAAAAAAAATCCCACGCTCTTCTAATATCACATGATTGATTGATTGAAAATGGTAGTGTTGCATGATGTTACAACGCTACTTTTTATAGAATAATTCGTATTCTTTTAATATTACATTTTTCTAACATTACGTGATTGACTGAGAAACATAGTGGTATTATATGATATTAGAACGCTACTTTTTATAGAATAACTCGTATTTATTTCATGTGTGAGTCATTCGTTATATTTTTTTAAGAGCAAGAGACTGCGAGTTTTTCGTTCAAAGGCGCAAGAATTTGCAAAACATACGTACGTTGTTAAAAATTGCATTAAGGTCCGAAATATGAATTAAGCTACGTGAAAATATGAATTTGTAAAAATATCCACGATCCAGATGCAATTCGATTAATTGTGAAACTGAATGTAGATCAAAGGGAAATTTTTCTAGAAATTGAACTTACACGACGGTGATTCGCACGTGCGCAAAAGATACGAAGTAAATTTTTGTTAGTAAGAAAGTTTCTTCCGACTAATATATTTTCATCAGATCGAGGGGGAAAAGTGTATCGCAACAATGGCGACGGGACAGGGAACGTGGGCGACCAGCTTCCACGGGCTGCGATTTCTGAATATCAATGACAGAGGTTACTGAATAAACAACTCTGCTTCCGTAAACAGTCTCTTCGAGTCGATCGAGATTACGAAAAATAAATCGATGGTTGGGGAGAGGGATGAGAATGGAATCGACGATTTCTATTTGCACTGTTTACAAGTTCCGATCGATTAATTTTCGTAAGGAACAGCTCTCGAGCAAATACGTGGTTTAGTTTAGCTGTACGAATGAGGTCTGGAGATACGAGAATTTAATCATCGGATTATCCAATTGAAACCATAAATTTTATGACAAGCATAAACTTTATGACGATTTAAGCTTTCGTGGATTTTTATGCAGAACGTAAAGAAACATAGCGCAAGACTTTTCATAATACGCGGCACGTAAAATAATTTTCCACTAAGGTTTGATATTTTTTAATCGTATTTTTGAAGACACAAATTTGCATAAAAATCTGCGATCTAATTATTATAGACGGTAAGAAATTAGAAATTCCAACCCCTTGTGGACAATCTGAGTTGTCTCTTGAATCTGTTCGAAATGAATTTTTGTTCAAATATTTGATTCCAGTGTCGAATGTATGTTAAACTTTAATAGAGATTCTATGTTAAAATTTCTCAGACGTTTTAAAACACGAAAACAGTAAAAGATTAGTCGCGAATTCAGATTGTCCGTGGAAGAAATCAAATTCTAAAAAAATATTATACACATAAAAGAAATATGGTCGTTATAGTACAGAATCTGGGAATGAATCATTATAAATTAAGACATCGCGAATTTCAGAAAATGTATCTGGTCGTTTGGAATAAAAAGTAAAGTAAACGATAAAATATTAAAAAATATAAGCGTAAAATAGTGAAATATTTAAAAAATGTAGTTTTGAGTTAAACGTAATTCTGTAAAAAAAAAAAAAAAAAACAGAAAGCCATTGCTACTGATTTACATCTTCACCCTTTGTATTTTCACACGTGCTTTGAAAATTTATTTCTTCATTTATGTAATTGTTCCAATTGTTTTTTCTCCGCGAAGAATCCAGAACTACGTGGAAGTGAACAATGTTTCACTGGAAATATGGAAAAAGCACGGAATCCGACGTACCGTTTGAATATCTTCGATTTGACATACAATTTTAAGACCTTTTCGTTTTAATCTCGCTGTAACGATCAGCATTGTCCAGGCGGATATAAAATTTGTGATAAAAGTTGGACGAGGGAATGAAAGATCAAGTCAGGGTATTATAGAATTATAATGGCTTTTATAATATCGAGCGACTCGTCGAGGGAAATGGCAAGCTTACTTTGATCAAATTTATCGGATATTTTTTTGTCCCTTTTCTATCGCTTGATTGTAGAAAAAGAACGAACGAGTTGTTGAAATACGTTTGTTTATACCGCGAGGTTACAAAAAGCGGACCACTTTGCTGTATAATAAAATTTCCATACTAAAAGTAATTGATAAAAAAGTATTATACAGTAAAATATTGGAATATCTCAATTTAATTTAATTAAAATTAATTATTATTATTAATTTATTTAAATTTCTAGAATTTTTGAGGAAGGAACGACTAGAATATTAAAAAGAAAAAAATCTTTTGATCCTACAAACACATCAATATTCGAAAACCTTTTAGAATTCTTCCAATATGAAATAATTCCAATATGAAATAAAAAAACTTGTTCTTCAAGTTCTCCAAGTAAAGAACACGAGTACTAAAAATGACTCGCCAAAGAAATATTACTGCTCGAAAGAAATGTCTTCTTTTATCGAAAAAAAAGAAAAATTTGTTGCATCGTGTGGCTCAATATATTATTTCAAGTCAACGAGAGAAAAGAACGGTATTCGAATCTATCTTCTTCTATTCATACTAATTCTTATTCAAAGCTGTCATGCTAGTCGTATTTCGTCCTTTTGCATAACGAACAGTTATTAGTTCAATTTCTTGAAACTTGTCAAATAAATAAAGCATACGACAACGCTTTTGAGATTGTACGTGAATTAGTGAGCGAGAATCGCTCTTTTGTACGAGGGTCTCTCTGTTATTTTAATTATCAAATCGTCGTAAATGCTGTTCCAAGAATTCCACTTCGAATAAATGATTTATTTCAAACTTCAACAATTGTTAGAAGGAATATCTGTCTCTTAGGAAAATTGTGCAATGATATATCTGTTACATAATATATATATCTTTTTGTTATTTGCAAACTATCGAGTTTTGTGCAAATTTTTTTTTTTTTACGGATGCAACCAATGTTTATATGTTATATTTATTAATATGCAATAATTATATACTACATTTTCTGCATTTTTGCATTCTCAAATCCCGAAAAATACGTTTTTATCAATTATCCTCGATTTAAGCATTCTCAATAGAACTTCACCGAATCCTCAAACTGTGCACAAATTCCAGGGGAACACTGTCAATAAACTCAGTCGAGGGAACGGCGGCACAAATTCAATATCATGAGCTTCGATGAACATCATAAATCTCTACGGTTTGACGTTGTATCGGCGTTAGTTACTGTCAATTCTTGCCTACAACACCAGATATTCAAAACTAGCTGTCGTCGATTGACATTTGTAAAAACCAACACGTCAATCTGTCAAACGTTCGATGATCGATAAAGTTCGAACGCTGTGGTTCACGCAAGCCGTTACTAGGAGAACTGGGCAAAACTCGAACGTTCTAAACCTTGAATTCCATTGCATTTCAATCTCTAATCAGTTACGTTTACGAATCGATAAGTTTAAATTTAAATTAAGATAAAGTAATTATAATCCAATCTTTTATAATTCGATCGCGAATTTAAACAAATTTCATACAAGCTTGCATTTTAAGAAAATAGAATTTAAATAAAAGAGTCGTGCATATGTGTAACCAAAAAAAAAGTAAATAAATTCTAAATAGAAATTTGTTTCATCTAAAAATATTCAACTAAATTATAAGCAATTGTACACTGTAGATGTTCTATACGTCTTAAATGTTATATACATTTTGTAGATTTTTTTAAGTTTCGCAAAAACAAGACAATGTGAGAGATAAAAATCTAATAAGAATCTACAATATAATTGATTGTCTTAAAATCTTATAAAAATAGAATACCGTTGTTCTAAACTTTATAAAATACTGGATTTTTAAAATTCGTGACTATAAGAGAGAATCGACAAACAATCGTTGTAAATATGCATTTAAATTCTGATAAAATTAAGAAGGTTGTACATCTTACAAACATTTGATCGAAATATCGATTCATTAAACAGGAACAGTCAGTCATTTCTGAAGTGCAGTAAATATATTCAATAAACTCTTATCTACATTGACACATTTCTAATAACTACGTTGACAAAATTCAGCCTCGTAGTAACATATGTAACTAAATATGTTCACGTGTAAGTACGCATTTATCTGAATTTAAAAATTATTAACGTGACCGAAATATTAACAGGATCTTGCTCAATCTGTACCAGTTCCAATATGCTAACTGTTGCAAAAAGTATTTTATTAACGAATTTAAATTATTCCTTTCAGATAATTGTCGGTGATGCATTCGTAATTCGTCGAATTTCTCTTATAAACGAATCGGGTATATAAAATATTTTTGTAACGGGCAATTTTCATCCTTTTTTTTCAATTTTATCACAACCAACTGTGTGACACACGTCGGACAATCTTTAATGCATGGTTCGTGGTCTTATCAATAGTTCATGCGAATTGCTAAATTTCTCTTACAAACGATTCGAATCTATGAGATATTTTTTTGCGAAAGTCGGGGCAATTCTTCATCCTTTTCTTTTTTAATTCATAGCCACGTGTGTTATTTAGCTCTTTAATTGAAATCATACCATTTCAGTGTCATTGGACGCTGAATTTATTTAGTAATAAATAATAATAATAAGTTCATTCTTTTCGATACCCGTTTTTTCAAAATCGTCTCTATTCCATTCCACTCGCGTTGAGTCCACGTCGGACGAACGAATTTAAGTGTGTACGGTGAGATTTTTATACGAGGAATGATAAACGAGGGAGCGTGCAATTACTACCGCACAGCGTTTTAGAAATTGCCTCATTCGTGCACGTCTTTAATGTTTCAGCTCGTTTCGTGTACTTTCTAGGCAATGGCTATCAGCTGATTGAAGTCACTGCGAGAAATGGGAATTAAACTCGGTGCTGCTCACACGTTCTACTTGATGTTACCTATGTGAGGTGAAGCGGTCTATTAAATTTTAATTATTTAAAAGACTCGTTGGTAACAATTTCTTCTTTCGTTTCGATAATTAAAACATATAGGAGGGAGTCATGGAATACCTCCTAACATTTAATAAAAACAAGAGCTAATTCTTGCGTTCTTTCTATTAGCCTTCCATTTGTTAACGTTATTAATCATTTAGTTTTGTTATTAATACATAAAATAAAAATTGTAATAAAACACATTATTTAAATTTATTTAATTTCATAAAGTTGCCATTGATTTGAAAAAAAAAATTTTACAGTTATCAGTTCGCAATAATAATTAGACCGTGAGTCTATGCAAACTCATTTTTATTTTTTTATTATATTTTTTATTCACGTACCAGATATTATAGATACTATGTTTTACACATTTCTTTTTTTTTTTTTTACGTTATTTATATTCTTCACAATTCTGCAATTTAAATTTTCCTAAAGATACATAAAAATGTACAGTCTACTGATATTCATTTCGCAAGTAATCACCGATGCGATTAATCAAACAATTCCACGCGATGAACAATTTGAACAACACGGGATTTTACCTGTCAAACGATTGCATTTAATTAAATCATTTCACACGCACGTGTTGGCAAATCGAGCAAATTGATTCGCAGATATTGTTGCTTCTCTCGATGGTCTATCGTTTCGAGCATTCTGTAGAACACGTGGCAATTGTGCACAACACTTTTCCCACAGATGTTCCCACGCACGTGTAAATGAAGGAAACGAAGGTTTTGACTCACATGCGCGAAAAGGAGGAGAAACAAAAAGTGTCTCTTTTTTTCCGTTTGTGTTGTTTTTTGTTTCTTTTCATGCCAGCAACAACGCACGTTTTTCTCTGACGTCAAGTGCAAATCGTGCTGCGCGCGACGTACGCCAATTAAACACATTGCTCATCGTACGGTTCATGAATGAAAAAAATACAGAGAAATTTTTGTCGATAATTTTATTTGAAACAAAGACAAAGAATCGTTCCCACTAAATTATCGTTTTTTATCTGAGAAGAGAGAAAGAAAACCTTGAAAGAGCAGAAAATTCTGCAAATTTTATTTGAATTAATTCACTGGAACAAACAACGATCCGAACGGAAGCGATAGTTTATGCAATCATTTTAGGAAATTATTTGTAAAGAGGGACACGAAACGAAGTGGAAAATTCGAGAGCCATTAATGAAATAATTTAGAGCTTGCTCAGACGAACTAACGTAGAATCATTTCCGGATTATGCGTTGTTTAAATAATTATTTTTCAAATAATTCATTAAAATAATGCCCAAACTTTATAAAGCAATGTTTTAGCGGAATTGTGTTGTCGTTTAATTAAATTCGACGACAAAAAGGAAGAGGGAAACCATTCTCGTTAATGGTATTAATAAAAATAGCGATAATTGTTGAAATAATTTATAAGGAGACTATTATACTCGATGTCTCTTAACAAGGAGCGTTTCTTAATTAAGACATCCGCGAACAATGACATAAAAATGCAGATACGAGTTTAATTCTACTGAAATTCCTAACAGTTTGATTAACTTGAAGATCAATACTTACTAACGTGATACTTCTATTCTCCACAGCTGTATAACTATGATTAAGAAATATCGTCGAAATTGGCGAAATTCTTTCGTTCGTTTATTCCTTTATGTGCGTAATATTTTTTGATTCATTTTTAGATAAATACCGGATAATCTCCACATTGAAAGCTGCGCTATTATTAATTGTTTAAGCATGTAGGTATTCCCATAAATCACTGGCTTTGTTAAAACAACGAATGTTCAGAGATATTCTATGTAATTAAGAAATCTATCTCGTGACCTCCATGAAGCCAGCTTTCATTTTATGAAAAAGGACGATATAATCTCGAGGGATCTTCTTTGTTATTCATTGAACGTACATACTTTACGTCGACATACTGAAGAAAAAGATTTTCAATCCTTCTGGAGGACGTATCTCTATTTAACCCTCAACAATATCATGAAAAGTAAATACTGAAAGTTACGTATCCTTGCATTCACAGTTTGAAAAGTTTTACTTTCTGTACACCGACTGCTTTAGTATTGTGTATAGATACATCGTTACAAAAAATACTATGTGAATTATTTCATTTTATTATTTGTAACAATTATGAGTTCCAACATATTAAATTAGTAAAGCAAAAATTCTACTTACAGAGGATTAAATTAAAATTGAAACTGGAAACGAATGTGATTATATATTTTTAAAAAATTTAACTTTACCGTCGATAAATTGCTTAATGTTATACAGTTATGGGTCATAGATACAGGCTGGACTAAAAGCTTCTTCCTCTTCTTCTTCTTTTTAAGAAAACATCAAAATATAAGAAAAAAACTGATTTTATTAATTTTAAATTAAATTTAAGTTCAAACAACATAATTTTTTCATTATGTTTCAAAAAGTTATTTCTCTGAAATGTTGAAAAATAAATAATAAAAAAATTACGGATTTATTTTTGGCCCATCCTGCATTATACCAGGTAACAAATCCAATTTAACTTTTCCACTTGAAACGTTAAACCGGCTTTCCTTCGAACCATTTACGTCCTAATATTTCGTTCTTAAGTCGGAACGACTGTGATAAATGATTACAAATCGTCGATCGCACAAATCATTGTCGATAAGAGGATATTTCACATTATATAACAGAAGGGACGATGATTCTATCAATTTATTTTCGCGAGATGTATTATTCGCAAAAACTTTCTGACATTAAGATATTTGTAAAAAATTGAAAATTGATACAATTGAATTTGTCGGAAATTGATAATTTATAACGATAATTTATAAAGAAGAAACGAAAAAGATCAAAGTTATTAGAGTAAGATTTAATCAAACTTGATTGATAATTTCAATAGCGAATGTAACGATCAGACTGTGAATTTTTATGTATATTATAACAATTACTTTACTTTATAGATTTTTGTCCATTACGTTTTATTTTTATAACACGATTTATTATTTTCTATGTTATGTTATTCAATTTTAGATTTTATTTTTTCTTTTCTGTTCATTCTTCCAAACAACTTCCAAGTTGTACCGTAAATACATAAAAATTCGCAATCTAATGAGAGTTGCGCTACAAAATGATTCATATTAAAAACAATTCCTACAAAGTAATTTCATATTAAAAACAATTCGCCTACGAAGCGAAATTTTATGTTAATAACGTCGTAAAGAGCAACAATGTAAAGAGCGCCTGAACTTTAATAGATTAATAAAATAAGGTATTGAACCATAAAGTGTTCTCTATATTAATCGGATTATTTTTTCTACAAAATAGCAATACTTTGTTGAAAAATTCATTAAAAATAACTAAATTGATCTCAATAACGGTCGACGCAACAAAATCGCCGAGACATAAATTATACTTCACATTGAAAAATATAAAATGTTTCGCTAGGACGAAAGAACCTCGAAATGACGTTAATATAGCGACTACGTGGAAACTCAATTTTCACTTTTTCACGGAATTTTACGATGGTGTGAGATAGGTGTTGATTCGAATATTTTTTCGAGTCTTTCAATTACGCGAAGTTTCAATTTGCTCGAGATACATTAGAATCTGAAGTCTACGAAGATGTCACATATATGCAAACTGAGCGCGTGTTCATCTCTGTCAAGTGTAAATAGTAGAAAATATTTTTATTTCAATTTTAGATGAAATTCAAATATATGTTACGGCAAATTATCAGACGAAAGAAATTGTAAACATAAATTACAAATATGGTTTTTTTGGCCCGAGAGGCTGAGACATAGTATGCGTTTGTGAATTATATTTTCGGCAATGCAATTTAATAAATTCAATTTCTGTTTTAAGTGGCGAGGAAATCCTGAAATTGAATTTTCAAGTGTAATACGTTCTTAACGAAAGAGTATCTTTACATTATTATAGCATCTTGATTGCAGTGATCATTAGTTACCGAATCATTAATGAAACATTTTTTTTTTAATACAGATTTTCAATGAAAATTCCTTCTCAAAGAGATTTATTCGGATTAAAGGAATATAGAAAAACAAAAATGATAAAAAAAATAGATGCAAAGAACAAAGGAGGATAACAGTTTACAAGCGATTGAAATGTTAAAAATTCCTGTTTAAGCTATTCCCCATCCGTTATATCGTCCTTTAAATAAATATTTTATCGTCCACAAAAATTATTTCAACGCGAAATTCAATGCCAGTTTTTAAAATTTAATAAAAGCATTCGAAAGGCATTCTCCCGGCGTCATTACATCGTAATGACACGTTAAAAATTTCATAAAAACGCACCGTATCTAAGATCATATCTCATTATCTGTCTCAATATTGAAATTGTAGAATATTCGTTCCCAAGTTCATACGCTACAACGTAAAGCAAATTTAAACGACGTAATTGTTCGCAAACGCGTGCACGTATTGACAAATGGCAAAAAGTGAAATTTCACACTGTAATTTTCACAACAATTTAATCCCTCGTATAAACGTTTACATCACACTAATCTGACAACAATTCTGGCACTCAAAAACGTGATGAAAAATGAAAATGTCATTTGTAAACGAGAATGTTTAAACGTTCTTGCTTTGTGCAATGCTTAATGTATTACTATTACTCTTATTTTTCCAATCCATTGCACTTCAACCCTTTTAACCTAGAACCAAGCAATAATTGATCATAATATTACAAATGGTTCGATTTCTTCAAATTTTAGAAAATTGTAGAATCTACATGGAAACGTACGATGGAAATATATTAGGTGAATCTTAATATTTCCATATTATTTTCTTTCATAGTTCCAATATTAAAAAAGAAAACTTGGTGATGCAAATCGAAAAAAAAAAATGAAATGTTACTGTCACATAACATTGGTCCTTAATAGATAACACGAATGAATCTTTCCTGTGTGCATTTCTATTTTGCAAATATGTATCTTAATATTTAAATTGTCAAAGTAGAATATCCATGTGTAGAAGATTATCTGTTATTAGCAGACAATGGTGATACAACGTTAAAATATTGAAATACTCGGAAAATAAAGATTGACATGAGAGATGCTCTATTATGTATACAATATTAAAATTATTATATATTTCCTTTTCCCCTACGATAGCAAATTCGATAATAAATCATAAGTGATTTAAAGATACAAAAATTTAATAAAATTTTTAAAAAATTTCGAACATAAAGGGTTAAAAAGAAACAAATGCTACAACGACAGTTCAATTCTCTTTCTCTCGCGTATATGAGAATTTATTTATCGCAAAGCTGCGTGACTCGCGATTAGGATCGTTTACACAGCGACTTCGATAAGCAGTATTGATTCCTGTGAAAATTTCCCTCAAACCACCGTTTGTTATCGAAACATCGTCCATGATATCGACATTGAATATTACCACAACGCACTACTATCTTTTACGACAACCTATTGACCAAAAACGTTTCAAAACACAGCTGTACAATTTCACAGTTGTTCGTGAAATAAGCAAAAACGTAAAACTTGCAAAACAAAAATTCTTGGAAATGAACTTTGTTTACGACTTCATGTACGTTCAAGAATTACGATTTATATATATTACAATATCGATGTTAGAAACTTTATGATTTTAGTAAAATTTTATGCGATAAATCTGGCTATAAATTTCGACGTAATCGAAGCTTGATCAATAAATACAATCACAGAGTACAAATCGAGTCGTAATTTATAAGTAGACGGCGGAGTTTTTGCTTTAAAAATTCAATAGTTCACGTAACATACAAAAATACAATACATAAAATATCCAAAGTATGCTACAGTATGCTTTAGCGGAGATTAAGAAATAAATCTCCAAGCTCTATACTGATAATCGCATTCGACAAAAAAAAAAAAAAAAAAAATGCGAATCGGCATGAAAATTTGCAGTCTATTCATAAGAATTCCAACTCGCACGTATTGCTCTGAATATTTTGTACATTTTAAAAATAAATTAAGACATAAAGAGGTACTCACAGCTGCAATCACGGCTTGGTAGACTCGAGATTGAATCAGTTTGTCAATGAACACGATCGGTCATGAAGAAACCTTTTACGAAAATTGAGACCTCGCCAACTCTTCTGGTGGGTGAATCCCAAGCACTATTCTAGGATTTCACAACTTGCTTCAAACTGTTACTTCGTCCAATTTTACCAACAAAAGAAAAAAAGGAAAAAAAATAAAAACAGAAATAAAGAAAAAAAGTAAAATGGTCGCGCGTCTTTTACAAGCTCGAATGGCCCTTCATCGGGGGGGAGTAACTATTCACGAAAGCGTAACAATTCATCGATAAAACTTCTCGACATTTGGAAACGAATTAATAAGATAAAACGGTTTACAATCGATCGATCTCGCGAATCCGCGATCGAATTTATTGATCGGATCGGCGAACGAGCTCGCGAGTTGCACGATTAGCGAAACGGTGGTTGCTCGTGTCGCGGCGCGCTGAGAACTGAATGCCATTCGACGCTGGTAGAGCGCTGATAGGTCGCTCGAAGGATAGCAAGTGGGGTTGCGTACGGAGAAACGTGAAGAACCGAGGGTGGATAGAAGAAGGGGACGAGGAATTTCCAATGATTTCGCGTGGAAAACGAGAACACAAACCGAGGAAAAGAACAATCAGACGTTTGGTCGTCCTGATGCCTGCGTGACATTTAACCTTCATCAGAGACAGAGAAAGAAACAACCTTATCTCGGTTGTTTCTTATCAGTGTCCGTCAATCAACGTGAAACGAATGTCTGAGAATAGCGTGTTGATTTATCTGTGTCGTACGAAAATTGGATAAATGATGGGCAAACGTGAATTGCGCTATAAAGCGCGCTCTGAAGACGATGGAATGATTCTTACGTGTTTGCGCCTTCGGGAGTGGGCTTTCCTGAAGAAGATTGAACGATGTGATTTTTTTGACATGGAAGGAAAGCGTGAGCGTAGATCTTAGAAGCTGATTGGTCAGATTAGTAAGGTAAGATGAGCGATCGGTGTTCTAGATTGGTGATTCAAGGGATGATTAATAAAAATTAGCTTCGGACGTTTTATATTTTAACTCCTTTGCACTCGGGAATTATTTTCTTTTTCTTTCTTGTATGTGCGCAACAATTTGATAATTGTAAAGGGAATTTATTAAATAAAGAATTAAATGTTTATTGTACGGCTAACAATAAGAAATACTAAATCTTAGCTTTCATTGAGTGAATGTAATTTATGCACATTTATACCTTATTATGTTTCACAGTATGGTATCTTTTAAAAAATGGTTACTTTGCAGAAATACATATTCTCAAATACATAATTGCGAGTAGTCAGATGCAATAATTGTACAGATAACCATTTGAATTATCTCTGAAGGAAATATATGTATACGTATAATGCTACCTGACATTTTGAATTATTTCAATGAACAGAGTATGGCAGAAGAGATGACATTTCGAGTGCAACGGGTTAAAGATCTATCTTGACGATGAATAATTGATATAAATGTACAATTGACGCGATTGTCTAACATTAAGCATTATAAAAGAATGAAATTAAGCATGAGTGAAAATAAAATCAAAAGCAGCAATATCAAACAATAATTAAAAGACAATATTCCACAAATATTAATAAGACATTATTTTTCGAATAAAAGTACATCACGATTAAATGTTCTTTAAAAAAAAGAAATCAGAAAATCATATTTTTCTTTTGCTTATGTACTCTGGTTTTATGATTGTCTCGGAGAGATTCCGTAAGTTGGTTTCATCTTCCCCAAGCAGAATTTCATTTCTCTCTCTCTCTCTCTCTCTCTCTCTCTCTCTCTCTCTCTCTCTCTCTCTCTCTCGCAGACCGCACATTCCATCATACTGAAGATTGCTTGGTTGAAAAGCCAGAATAAAGTATTTAAGTTCATTCCCTCCGGGCTGTCGAAACTGATACTTTCAGTGAAAAGAGGAATGATAAAATTATCCTTATCCAACGACAAAATGAGAATTACAATATACAATGCGTTTTGCATTCCGAAATGCTGACGTAGATTTGCATAAAACTGCCAAGCGCACGAAGCATTTCGATTTTGATTTTAATAAAAATGCGAGTAAAAATATTACTTTTCAATCGTTAATGTAAGTGATTATTATAAAATATAAATGCTCTAGAGCAAAATCTACGAATAAATG
Source organism: Frieseomelitta varia (assembly GCF_011392965.1). Taxonomy (NCBI): domain Eukaryota; kingdom Metazoa; phylum Arthropoda; class Insecta; order Hymenoptera; family Apidae; genus Frieseomelitta; species Frieseomelitta varia. Next base: position 240,041 of record NW_025110341.1, on the reverse strand, counting down.
AAATACAGGTATCTGCTATTGATAGGTGGTTGATAGTTTGTACGAAACATGGCTACTGACAGTCTAACGAAATATCAATGTCATCATCTGTTCCAGACACTGACGTTAACATTTTATTGAGATCATCACAATTTTCAAGATATGGTTTAAAGAAGCCTTTATAGATTTAGATTGAATTATATTCTTCGTTAAATAATAATATATAATAGCATAGCATCACACATGAATCTGTTATTAATTGCAAGTTGAGGACAAACTGACGTGAGCAACGTGAATCTAGATAGAGATAGAACTTCTTCAAAATTACATTATACTCTCTGTCATTTTTCATGTTTCAACATTTAATAAAATGAAATTAACAAACAAATTTATTAAAGAACTCTATGCATGTAGATTTTCTTGGCCCTACGATAACTCGTTAAAATTCTTTATCATACTTGAAACCTCATATAAAATTTCTGTACGTATATATTTTTAAAATCACGATGCAAGAAATAAGACGTCGTTTCTAATTTTCGAACTACTTTGCAACTAGTTAACGATTTGCTGGAAGAAAGTTCGATATACTCGAATAAATCAAATTGCCTCCGGTATGTGATAACATCGCAGGATGAGAAAAGGGGATCAGAAATCGAATGCGAATGAACGTTGTATGAAAGGCAGGAATCTCGAGCATATCTAACTTGAAACCATCGAGGTTTATCCTTGCGATAAAGTAAGAACTCTTCATTTTATACAACGCGGAGAAAAAAAAAATTTAATATCAGTAACTTCTGAACCAGATACTATTATTTTATTTCATGCACACTCGTCTATCTTCGTAGATAAATACGAATAATAAAAAATAAATAAAATAGAAAAAATAGAAACTTCATAATCTATTATAAACGAGATCTACTAATGATAATTAATATTAAGATTCCCTCCGAATAAAATAATATTATTTTATTATGCAAAACTATACTTTGAAAATATAATAATGTAATCGATGGTCTAGCTACACGAACGATTCTTGGAAGTGATCATGAATTATCCACCGAGTAGTGAACATCGTACATTAGATTAGTCATAGATGGAGTAACATTCATTGTCAGTAAAAGAAATTGCACATCTTATTGAACATGGTGATTGTTTTAATAAACAATACGTGTGCAAGATACTCATTGCTGTTATTTCATGTATTTTAATGCTGTGACAGAGGTTACGTTATAAAGGTAAAAAAATTAACTGAGTAATTTATATTAAGTTGCATATTCATATCAACATTTTAATAAATTAAAGCTAATGTGATTCTAACCAAATAATAATATCGAAAGCACGTGGTTTGAATATATGTATATAATTGTATTAACATTATACTAGCTATATGAAAAAACAGTGGAAAATTAATACAATAATTAATAATAATAAGCAATTTTTTACTTGTTATTTTATTATTTACTTTTTATTATATATTATAATATTTTTAGATACTACTTTATAATAGTAATTTTTTTAGATACTACTTTACTTTAGTTATTACTTATTAAAATTCTTTTAAACATTCGATATATGATAACATTCGTTTGAATTCCAAAAAAAAAAATTAGTAACATAATGTTTCAATATCTCGATTTAATTTTCTATTAGAAACTGCAAACTGCTGTTTGCTGTATCTATTATTCAAAGCTTCGTCAAAGCTGGAATACTCAATAATTAATAAATTAGCTATTAACTATTAGAAATAGTTAAATATTATATAATTATTAATAATTATTATTAGTAATTATTATCAATTATTATCAATTATTGGTAGATAATTTTAAATTGAATATAAAAATATTAATATTATTGCAAAATTGCTAAAATATTAATTTCATTTACAACTCGATAGGTACTCCTCAAATAAATGAACTATCAGAATTTTATTTTTAAACTAAAAATTTGTTTAAAATTTTGGATTTTCTTCTGTATTCTAGGTATCAAAAATGTCAAACTTTGGAAAGCATGGTATGTTGTATAGCAATAATACTCACGAAAAAGAGAAATGTTGCAAACACGGAATGATGAGGACTATTAATTATACGTGTACTAAATGGCCAGTACAACAACGAATCAAGGAATTAAGTTCATATACAGGAGGCAAGACAAGAGAAAATTATTCTTGCAACAATTCAAAAGTAATTTTAACGCGTAGTCGAAGTACAACAATGTTTGAATCAATGATTTTCGAAAAAAAATCTGTCGGTACACAGACAGAGGAAATTCTATGCTCATCTACGCCAAAGGAAGAATTTTGCAACAATATTAATCTGGATGAAAATATGAGCTATGGAGAGCTTTTTAAAATCATAGCGGAAAAAATAGAACAAAACAGACAGCTATTGTTTAGATTGAACAATCTTTGTTGGAAATTGAGAATCCAGTAAAATCATTCACTATATTCTTTTCATTGAATTATCTTATTATGAATGTTTGTCAATGAGATTACTTTAATTTTTGTCAATTTTACATTTTTTTTTTTTTTTTGTTAATTACATTACATCTTTCACTTTTTTTATTTAATAACAGTATTGTAATTTCATTTTAATATTTATAGTTTATGAATGGAAGTCTTTAGTTTTAAGTTTAATGTAGGTCGCAATTTAAGTGCACTTGTAATGTAAAATACTTTAATATAGTATTATCAATTTAATATAGTATTTAAAATAGTATTATCAAACAATTAGTATATTAGTATACTCAAGTTTGAATATTAAAATAAAGTAGTATAATTGTACTATATTCATGGAATTTAGTTTAAGCAATACTACTATATTTGTGTAATTATTTAGATGTAAAAATTTATGACCAATAAACATATATAATTTTTAGACAGTTTCTTTTCTTGAAAGGAATATTGCATAAGAAGATTCAATAAATGTAGCCTCGTGTAAATAATAGAAATAATATTTTTACTTTTCTAATATAGTATATATATACACTCTTATGTGAAAACAAACTAACTTTTCCAATTAATATCGTTGAATAAATTGAAAAAATATATATAACTCTATAGTAGTTGGTACTTAATTACATAGTAGTTCATATAAAATATAAATTATAAAATTATCAAAATGCATGCGACTTACGATTAAATTTGAAGAACGATGCCCAGGGAAGTCAAATGATGTTCTTTTGAATTTCGCGGTATCCGTCCTCTTGACTTTCATGGTGGCCGAGTCTTTCGAATGTTTCGAAATTTCCCTCGCAATTCGTTGATTACCTACACAGAAGAAAATCAAAATTCTTAAGTAAATGTATCAAAAGACTAAATTATATAAAAATGAAATAATGATCAAGATCAAACAATGATCAAGATCGAATATCATTTTGAGAGGTTATGAGACTTCAATAAATATAACGATCAAAATCTATCAATTAGCATAACATTTAATAAAGTATTGAGTAGAAATATACGTACCAAAAGATGTTGAGGAAAGTGTTAGACAGTATATAATAAACATCACGCAAAGTAACACATCCTTACTCCATGACTTCCGATACTAAACAAATTCCACGCGCAACGGATTCGCTTCGCGCATTAATGTGTTGGAGTGGGGAGGAAATAAGAAAAATTATCATTATTTAAGAAGGAAGTCGAAGAGAAGTCTGTGCCTGAAAGAAAAAATAAGATTAAAAAAGATTGTTAAAAAAAATTCATTCGTTTTCTCCTAAAGAAATTGGTTATACATTGCCTTTACATTAAATTGTAAATGAAAAATGGAAAGTAATAAAATATTGCAGATAAATCGATAGATCAAGGGTTGCTTGTTTTTGCAGCTTGTATGCATACTAAAGTAGATCTTGAACATTAAACGTTATAAATATAATTTATAAAGTCAAAGTTTATAAAGAAAAGTTTATACATTGGAAGAAATTTCCAATAAGAATCTTCCAATTTCTTAAGTTCTTTATGTAATTTTTTTTCTAATTTTTTTTAACTATGATTTTATCTATTATTTTTTAATTATTATTATTACACTTCTGTTCCTCTGTCCGATTTGTATAAAGTAATATAGGATATTAATACTCAGGGAATTATTGTGTAAAAAGAAAGTTCCCAATTTTGTTAGTTCATAGACCGAGTGAAAGAATTGTTATTTCATTTAAAATATGAATATGTATGTAGATATTTAAAGTAATGAAAATTTTACATAAGTAGATAGGTAAATAGTAGATAGCATTTTCAAAACTTATCTTTCGTATGAAAAGTACATACATTCTGTGAATGAATTTTATTATATGGAATCAAAGTGAATACTTGCTTCATTACAGGTACCCTTTTAATACCAATTCTAATCCAAATTTCGAATATATTTTTTGAAAAATTAAATATTACTGAGCTTGAATACTTCGATCCATTAAATAAAATTTTTGAATCCTTATTTATGCAAGAGATGAATGGGACATAGGAGGAAAGATGAGAGACTAATTTTAAAGATGCAAAACTCAAAGAAGTTCACAAATTAATCCCCTTAATTAGTTCTTTTTACAAATTTTTCATCGATTTATGGACATTCAAATGTTAGCGCCGCGAAGCGATATCTATCCTTGTCGCTTGATATTACTATCCTTGTTTGTATCGACCGTTACCACGGCAAAATTGAAATCAGCGCCATCTACAACAAAACAATTGTTCTGCCGAAAAGTACGTTTCCTGTAAACATCGCTAACTGCATATAAACACTCTTAACATAAGAACATTTATAAATTGTTATGTTATTTTTATTATTACTATGGACATGTCATTACCACGTTTACTTATTTATAGAAATGTATATATAGGCCCTAATTTATAATTTGTTATTCATTCCCTAATTAACATTCATTTCCCTAATTAACCAGTTATCTATTTATGCTATAAACTTTATTGATATTTAAATATCATTTATTATAATTTATTAAAAGTTACTAAAGTTACGAAGTTCTTCTTATTTACTTGTAGTATTATAATATTATCATTATAATCACTACAAATTTGGTGACCCCGACGTGATCTCAGAAGAAGAACATTGTTACATCTGTATTATTTAAAAAAAGAAAAATGGTCATACCTTCGCCAGTTCAAGCTCGAATACTGATAGCTGAAGATGCTTATATTCCGCCGGTCGTAGAAGACAATTGGTGCAATGACCCCTCAACTACTTTTACCTTTTAATAGAGAAAATCTCAAATTATGGTTTCTTCAAGTTGAAGCAGGTATGAGAGCGAGTAAAATCACTGGTGATACATCAAAATTTGATCATGTTATTTCACGTCTACCACTAGATGTTGCATTACTGATACAAAATATTATTGAGATACCACCAGAGACAAACAAACACTACTTTAAAAAATAAACTTATGGATCTTTTCGGTAAATCAGAAGAAACTAAAGTTCGTCAACTTCTCAAAACTTGTGGCGCTGATTTCAATTTTGACGTGGTAACGGTCGCTACATGTTTGTGAAGTGAGATGCCATCTATCCAGTACATTTTGAACTAATGAGAAAAACAATGTGCTGTCATCTATACTATTTTTCTATTTTATTCTTTTAATTCCTCCTCAGCAAGGTATCTACATATATGCATAGCACAAACACATTATGTGTGTACTTTATAATATTTTCCACTCCTTTCTTAATTCTTTAATTTCGCAATGCCTAATTTCCAACAATTCTAATACCACATATATACAATTCTAATACATATATACAAAATACAAATGCACATATATGTGCTTTATCATAATATTTTCCACTAGTCTGTTAATTTTTCAACTGTGCGAAGAAAATTCTTAATTTTTGAGAAGAAAAATATTCTGACTTTTAAACTTGCTGCATAATGTAAAAATAAATATCTTTAAACGAAACAAGGATAAAATTTTAACTCAAGATGGATAAAGTGGAGACTTCATTCTTCAAAATAAAATCAAGTTAATTCTTTTACTATTTTTTTTCAATAGTTTAAAGTATTGACAATTTTTCACCTACTGTATGAATATTTTTATTTTTTTTTAAGAATTTCTCATGAATTTTCTACATTTGACTTAAACCTAAGTTTTTTATTTTTTATTCTCAGTTAACATTTCCTGCGATTACAGCGCCCTAACGATGAAATACGCAATATACTTTTTGCGATTCTCGAATCGATATTTCTCGCAATTGATTTTAAAGCGGGAATAATGGCGGAAGGAAGCACACTGCGTCTGTAAAGAAAAAAGTGTTGTCTAGAAAAATCACTCAGATAGACCAACATTACATAAACATATTAAAAATCATATCATTATTAATGAAGATATTAATCATTCCTTTATTAATAAAAATTAATCGTCTATTAGTTTAGTTATAAATTAAACTAATTAAATAAAATAATCCAGAAGAAATAAATCCATGTCTAATTATTATAAATATCTTCCATATAATCTTAATTTTGTTATTAATATTATTCTTATTAATATAATTCCTATATGAATAATTGAAGAAATAGCAACAATTAATTTTATATCTAATTGACATGAAGATATAATTCTTAAAAATAATATTCCAAATAAACTAATTATTATTAAATTTAAGTAAAATTTATTAAATACATAATTCGTAATATTCCGTGTCTTCTTAATTTTAATACTACTGAAGCTAAAATTATTGAACTAAAAAACGAAGCTTCAACATGAGCTTTTAATAATCATCCATGAATTATGTGTATTCAAATTTTTACTAAAAAAGATAAAATTATATAAATAAATTTAAAATTATAATAATATTTAAAATATTTAATATTTCTAAAATATAAAAAATTAATCTATTAAATAGATTTAGTAAATTAAATGATAAATATAATAATGGTAAAGAAAATACTAAGGTATAAGACATTAAATAAAAAGAAGAATTAAAACAAAACTCACCATATCCTCATTTCATAATTATATAAATGTACCCCAGGAATCCCAATCGCCGCCATTCCTTCACCTTCACTTCAAGATTCGGTCCGCCTCCGTTAACGGTGTTTTCCGAAATTCCCCACCCCTGAGCCAACACAGCGGTGAACAACTTAATGACAACATCACTCATTGCAATGTTTTCCAATTGCACAACTCTTCGCGATTGCCTTCTCGTGCACAAGCATAATCAGGCTCTCCTTTCGGTCTTGAACCGCTGCATCAGGGTCGGCGAACGACGTAGTAAAGCGAACGACTAGAAATAGTAAAGGAAATAAAATAAATTAATTGATTTAATGGAGTAAAAGAAAATTTTAAATAATAATAATTTAATTAAAAAAATTAAAATTGAGAATACGAAGAGAATTAATTACGAATCTACTATTAAGAGAATAATCAATAAATGTGGAATGTAACAAAAGCTTGTACCTCGTAAAAAATAAATTAATAAAATATCATAAATAAGCTAGTAAGTGTTTTATCTATCAAAGCTCCTCCAAATAGCAAGCGCCAAATACCAAGATTTTTTTATGTAGAAACACAGAAAATATAAACTTTTGGTTTAAACTAAAAGTGATTGCAGTGTTAATATTAAAAACACCGCACTTGGAAGATACATTGTTTTAATATGAAACAATTAAAAAATATAATACAATATTCATACACAATTTGTTCTTAATTATTGCAAACTATATAAACTACTTAAAACATTTCAGTTTCGTCTATTTCTTAAATTGTACGGATGGCGCGATCGCTATTGTACTCTAAACAAACAAACAATACACAAAATAAATAGATACATTCAACAGATTATAGAAAAATTTTAAAAAATTACCTCAAATGCTTCGATATCTTCGGAAGATTCATCATCTGAAACGTACAATTTTTTTCTACATTTTTTCCTAGTTTTCTTTTTCCCTGAGCGTTCCCGAGATGATACGTTAGTACGTTCTGCACTTGGTCTAAAGTATCAACTTTCAAATTTTTTAACATTTAACTGTCATGTAATTTACTATGAATCAGAGTTAAAAGAATCGATCGCTGATAGTTCCTGTTTCGGAGACGGAGCAAACTTCTCTGGCGGACGTCTCAATCGACGGTCCTTAATGACTTCATCATGAGACGTATTTCCATAATAGTCTTTTCCTTTCGAATGATTCTCTGTTACCTGCAAAGGAACAAAAGTTATTAAACAAGGTTCGTTGTATTACATTAAATTCTATAATAGAAATACCTTTTACTTTTCCAACTCTTCTTATCGACATTCCGTTAATAGTAAGCCTTTAAATTTTGCCACAACCTTTACATAGTTTTTAAATTTTTCGAATTTACAGTCTTTCACAGTTACACTTTTTTTCAATTCTTCATTCGCACTTTTTTCTTCTTCATATTTTTTAATACGAATTTTTAATTCTTGCAACTTTCTTGAGAAAGCATTCCTTCCAAATGAAAGCATAAAGCTTCTGTAGCTTTTCAAGCTCTGCATTCTTAGAATTTTATTCAAAATAATTATTAAATTTTACTGAAGGAAACATACCTATATGTTTATATGAATTTATTTAAGTACCTGCCATCCGATATTATTCTGTTCCCTTGCTAATGAAAATGATGCTTCCAAGTCAGGCCTAAGTATCTACACTCATCGCACATACACTTTATGGCGAAGGATGGGTGGTGATTGTGTGCATGTTTCATCCTAAGATCCGAAGATCGCCGATACACTACCCTTTCCCTCGCCGAAGTTTCCGCGCAGAACGGGCAGGCAAACTTCAATATGAGTTGATTCTCCATCTCGCTGACCTTTAATCTAAAGAAACTTTACTGAAGTGGCCGGGCTTGACTGCAATATATACATAAGGGAGGATGGATCGTCTCCTTTCCACGCGATAACGAAAAACTACAAGTAAATAAAATAAAATTCAAAACAATAGAAAAAATGCTACTTTGAAAGTTTCGTAGGTAAATATTAACCGGCAGTACACGTACGTGTACTGTACAGTTAAAGGACAAATAAAAATGTTTGAAACATAGAAATTGTTTCAAGAAAATATTACTTTAAAATAAACTATATAAACTAAATTGCTGTGCAGCACACATCAATTTATTTTCATGATCAATTTCAATTACTGGAATTTTATTAATTTTATTCGTACCAGTATTAGCAGGAGCAATTGCTATACTATTATTTGATCGTAATTTCAATAAATCTTTTTTTTGATCCAATCCCATTATTAATTACAAATAAAACAAAAAATATTTTTAATAAGTAAATTTTAATATGACAGAAGAGTACTTTGAATTTAAACTTCAAATATAAAATTTTTACTCCTATTAAAAACCCCAACATGAAATATAATTACATTTCAAGATTCAAATTCTTTATATTCAGGCAATTTAATTTCATTTCATAATTTTATTATATTACTTATTATTATAATTATTTCATTAACATTAACATATTTTGTTTCAGAATTAATATTAAATAAATTTTTAAATTTATCTTTATTAAAAAAATCATACAATTGATGTGGGTAGAAAGAAGATGAAATAGAAATAATATTATAATCTTGGAACAGATTAGAGATATAGGTAATTAGAAATAAATCAGGTTTCTTAGTTTAAAAATTTTTAATATAAATGAAAAGGTAGAAATATAACATCAATGTTACGATTATATCATCAATTGCACTCGATGTTACATAGATTATTATACTTGTAAATGAATATAATAATTCAAGTAATATTCACAATGGACGGGAAAGTGAAAATGAGTTAACTATAGTTAAAAAAAAGCTATTAAAAATTTAATTTCTAGATAGAAATTAATTCCATTAAAATTAAATTTAAATTAAAATCATTAATTTCTAGATAGAACATTTCTGAACTGAAAACGAAGAATTTTGCGAATTTTGTACTTGACAGAACTAGAGAAAAAATATCAATTGCGAAAGTTCGCAGAGAGGAGTGCACTATGATTTCAATTCACTCATGATACTAAAACTTCAATTACTTTCCGAAAATGGTGAAACAAATAAACAAATAAAACACTTTATGGAATATGGAAAATGGATCAACCACCATGGAATCAATTTCTTCTTCCATGAACAAACACTCAAGAAAATATTCGCACGAAAAAATCTACGATAGTTCAATTCTGCGAGATTACATTTTTAAATATTTTATTAAATATTAAATATTTATTAAATATAATACAATTTTTAAATATTTATTAAAACATCGGATCTATGTTGTACAGAGTGTTCCTCTGTACAACATAGATACAACTGAAACAAGCTGTATCTTTCAAACAGTTAAAATAATAAAAGATAAAATGAAATAAAATAAGCAAAAATTAAACAGTGTCCAGTATCCAGCGACAAAATATGAAAATAATTTAATATTTTTAATACATTTAATACATTTAGGAAACAGAGTTGTACCTTTTCTTTTATATCAAAAATTTATATAACTTTGATTCTGTCAATCAATGCGATATTAACAGATTGATGTTCTAAACCGAATAGTTCAGAAGATATTACAATCAAAAATTAACGAAATTAATCAGGCGTATCTGCCAGATATTAAAAGTTACTTACAAATCCTCGAACTGTTCTCCATCATGGTCTGAACACTTTAACGTCTCTTTGCCACGTTGCTGTCTTGTACCTTCGTCATGTTTACATTTCAGTTCATGTTTACATACATGTACTGGGTGGTTCGCGAAAATTCGCCAACGAAAATGTGCGACTGAAAAGAAATACGATTCAGTAGACTTTTGACTGTAATAATTTCAAAACTATTAGATTTGGAATATAACTGTGTTAATATTATTCTATAGAGATTTAAAAACTGGTGCAATCAAAATTATTTTCATATAAAGAAAAGGCACAACTGCATTTCCCAAATGCATTGACTGATGAAAAAGAATAAAATTAATGCCAGATTACAATTAACAATCGCGAGTGTGTGTGTGTGTGTGTGTGTGTGTGTGCGCGCGCGCGCGCGCGTCCACGTGCAACTATCTGTCGCCGAATGTCTCACCAGGAATGACTTTAAAATTAACTATATAAACTAAATTGCTGTGCAACACACATCAATTTATTTTCATGATCAATTTCAATTACTGTAATTTTATTAACTTTATCTTCACCAATATTAGCAGGAGTAATTACTGTATTATTATTTGACCGCAGTTTTAATAAATCTCTTTTTCATCCGTGGTTGGAGGTCGAGATTCAATTTTATATCAACAATTATTTTGATTTTTTGGACAACCATACAGAAGTTTAATTTTAATCTTAACAGGATTTGNATTGGATTAGATATTGATACACGTGCATATTTTACATCAGCAACTATAATTATTGCAATTATAGTATTTAGATGATTAGTTACATATCATGGATCAAAATTAATTTTTAATATCTCATTTATTAATATTTCAATTGGATTTATTTTAATATTTACTATCGGATGATTAACCGGAATTATACTTTCAAATTCATCAATTGATATTATATTACATGATTCATATTATGTACTTTCATTATGTATCATCGATAGAAGCTGTATTTTCAATTATTGCAAGATTCATTCATTGATTTCCTTTATTTTCCGGATTATTAATACATCAAAAATGATTAAAATTTCAATTTTTTTTTATATTTATTGGTGTTAGTTTTACGTATTTTCCTCAACATTTTGTAGGATCAATAGTGTAAACAAAAACACGTTAAATTCGAACGTGTTTGTCAAGCTACCAACCGTCTCAACATGAAATATAATTACATTTCAAGATTCAAATTGTTTATATTCAGATAATTTCATTTCATTTCATAATATTATTATATTATTTATCATTATAATTATTTCATTAACATTATATTTTATTTCAGATTTAATTAATCTATAAATTTGTCTTTATTAAAAAAATCATACAATTGAAATTATTCGAACTTAATACCAACATTTATTTTATTAATAATTTGTTATCCATCATTAAAAATTTTATATTTTATCGATGAAATATTTAATCCTTATTTTTCTATTGAAGCAATTGGTCATCAATGATATTGATCTTATTAATATCCAGAATTTAATAATTATGAAATTAATTGTTATATAAATTGATAAATATTTTAATTAAAATCAATTTCGATCATTAGAAATTGATAATCGATTAATTATTCCATTTAAAATTTCTTTGCGATTAATTGTTTTATCATTAGATGTTTTTCAATCATGAACAATTCAATCATTAGGTATTAAAGTTGATGCTATTCCTGGTCGAATTAATCAATTAAATTTATTTTCAATGCGGACTAGGATTATTTCTCGGTCAATGTTCAGAAATTTGTGGAATTAATCATAGATTTATACCAATTACGTTAGAAAGAACAACATGTACTTTTATTAATTGAATAAATAATAATAATTTTGAACTTTAACTAAAATTTAGTTAATATATAACATCAAAATGTCACTTTAAAATAAATTAAACAATTAATTTTCTATTCCACAAATAATACCAATTAATTGAATAATAATCTTTTTATTATGTTTATTTATATTAATATTAATTTTATTTACTTTAAATACATATTTTATTATTAACGCAGTAAATTATAAATTAAATATAAATAAATTTAAATTTAAAAATTTTAGTAAAAAATTTATATTAAAATGAAATTAATTTTATTAAATTTATTTGAAAGATTTGATCCATCAATTTATTTTATTTATAATTTTCAATTGAATTGAATTTTTATTATATCATTAATTATTTCTTCTTACAACAATTACTGATTAACTCCTTCACGATTTAATATATTATTAAATAAATTTATTATAATTTTATTTAATTAATTCTATGTATCAATAAATAAAAAAATCAATTTCTAATATAATAATTCTTTTATGATTAATGTTTTCAATTATATTTATAAATTTTTTTAGATTATTTCCATAGATTTTTTTCTTTAACAAGTCATTTATTATTTAATTTATCAATATCATTATCTTTAAATTCTTTGATAGCATGCACAACTTAGCTCGTCCTATTATGGAAAATCTTTAATTAGAAATAGAACAAAAAATTTATTTTGTATGGCCTGGGATGAATAAAGATATTTTACACTGGACAACTGATTGTGTAAACTGTCAAATAAATAAGATAAGCAGACATATCAAAAATCCACCGAAACATATCGTTGCTCCAGAGCGTTTTCAACATATTCATATTGACATTGTAGAGCCGTTATCGACGATCAACGATTACAGATACCGCTTGACTATGATCGATCGATTTTCCAAATAGCCTGAGGTGGTTCCGTTAAAAGATATAAACGCGAATACCGTTGCAACAGGATTCTATGCCATTTGAATTTCGAGATTCGGTGCTCCAGCAATAATTACCATGGATCGCGGTGCACAATTTGAATATCTCAGTTATTTAATTCATCAATAAAACTAATTGGATGCAGGGATATCCGCACTACAGCGTAATGGAATGATAGAACGCTGGCACAGATCCCAATTCGTTGTCATGAAAATAAAAATTGGTTAGAAGTACTCGCAACAATTATGCTCGGTTTAATTGAATTTTTATAAAGAAGATTTACAAGCAACCGCGGCTGAAATGTTATATGATAAACCCCTCAGATTACCTGGAGAATTTTTCGTTGATACTGATACTAATACAAATTTTAATGTTACAAAATTTAGCAATTTACATTTTGTAATTATTGTATATGTGTTTATCAATTGTTTAAATATTTGTAACTAATATATAAGTTAGAATTATATAAGTACATATATATCGATATAATTTATAATAGAATGCATTGGCAATCTTTCATATACGTATCTTTCTATATACGTACTGTATATGTATGTATGTTAAACTATATTATAGTAAGCTTATGTATGTTAAATATACGCATCTTTGTTAATATTTATCTAGCATAAGCTGTGGTAAGCATGTAGACGTAAACTGCGAAAAATTATATCTAAATTTCACTATAATCGTATCTGTATATCTTCGATGAAATTTTTAACTAATACGAGAGAATTATTTAACAAAGATTTAAAGATTATATCTTTAAATCTAATTATTAAAAATTATAAAGGCTCTTATTAAATAGTGTAAATACTTTTTGTTATTTTACATTATATAATCAATAAATTTTAAGCTTCATTATCTGCATTGTACTCAAAAAAAATGATCGAACACTTCAAGATATGTATAATTAAATTTCAAAACTTCTTATAATTGAATTTCAAAAACATTTTACCATACAATTTATTGACACGTATTTTTTCGAGATATTCTACGGTTTCCATATATATATATATATATATATATATACTCCAATGTATAGACGAAGTAGTTGCTAAACGCGTAGTTACAAACAGAAACAGAAAAAAGGAAAACACAGGGATCACGTTCGATAGTTCGACCGTAGATTTTCAACGTGATTTGATACGTTTGAACTTTGTAATACGTACATTACAAATAACGAGTATAAAAGTACTGTCAGAATTCATTGCAAATAACGAGTATAAATTATTCATATAATGTATGAGAAAATGAACATAAGTTTTCTTTCTGACATTCTTACAAATTCAAACGTCTCTACGTACATGAATAAATCTCCCTCAAGAATATTAAATTTACCGCAGATATTGAGCTTGGAATCTCACCTTTACAATGATCCCTAAAAAGTTAATGTACAATATTTTTTGCCCTCGCCCGAATTGAATTTTAAAGAAAAAGTGAAGGTTGTACTGTCGGAATTATTTCTCATGTAACAACGATAAACGTTTGACTTCTGTTTAACATTGTTATATCAATAATACATACATATATGATGGAAATATCCGTACAGGATATTCTACGCCACTGGGATAAATTATATTTTCCCAACAGTTAGAAAGAGAAAAAAATGTTTCAAGTAAAAATTGAATAGTATCTAGCAAAGTATTATATGGCATTTATTTTGGAAATTTAATTAGGGAAATGCAGTCGTACCTTTTCTTTATATGAAAATAATTTTGATTGCACCAGTTGATGCAGTTTTAAAATCTCCATAGAATAATATTAACACAGTTATATCCCAAATCTAATAGTTTTGAAATTATTACAGTTAAAAGTCTACTGAATCGTATTTCTTTTCAGTCGCACATTTCCGTTGGCGAATTTTCGCGAACCGCCTAGTACATGTGTGTAAACATGAACTCACGAAGACTCAATGTCAGGAGCTAATAAAGTCAGGCCCATGGCGAAGGCATAAATACAGCAACGCGGCAAAGAGACCGTTAAAGATGTTCCAGACCACGATGGAGAACAGTTCGAGGATTTGTAAGTAACTTTTAATATCTGGCAGATACGCCTGATTAATTTCGTTAATTTTTGATTGGAATGTCTTCTGAACTATTCGGTTTAGAACATTAATGTGTTAATATCGCATTGATTGACAGAATCAAAGTTATATAAATTTTTGGTATAAAAGAAAAGGTACAACTCTGTTTCCTAATTGTATTAAATGTATTAAAAATATTAAATTATTTTCATATTTTGTCGCTGGATACTGGACACTGTTTAATTTTTGCTTATTTTATTTCATTTTATCTTTTATTATTTTAACTGTTTGAAAGATACAGCTTGTTTCAGTTGTATGGAACACTCTGTACAACATAGATCCGATGTTTTAATAAATATTTAAAAATTGTATTATATTTAATAAATATTTAATATTTAATAAAATATTTAAAAATGTAATCTCGCAGAATTGAACTATCGTAGATTTTTTCGTGCGAACATTTTCTTGAGTGTTTGTTCATGGAAGAAGAAATTGATTCCATGGTGGTTGATCCATTTTCCATATTCCATAAAGTGTTTTATTTGTTTATTTGTTTCACCATTTTCGGAAAGTAATTGAAGTTTTAGCATCATGAGTGAATTGAAATCATAGTGCACTCCTCTCTGCGAACTTTCGCAATTGATATTTTTTCTCTAGTTCTGTCAAGTACAAAATTCGCAAAATTCTTCGTTTTCAGTTCAGAAATGTTCTGTCTAGAAATTAATGATTTTAATTTAAATTTAATTTTAATGCAATTAATTTCTATCTAGAAATTAAATTTTTAATAGCTTTTTTTTAACTATAGTTAATTCATTTTCACTTTCCCGTCCATTGTGAATATTATTTGAATTATTATATTCATTTACAAGTATAATAATCCATGTAACATCGAGCGCAATTGATGATTGATGTTATATTTCTGTCTTTTTATTTATATGAAAAATTTTTTTGCCTTTTGATACAATGTATATATATATGTATATACACACACAGTTTTTATGTTATCGACTGACATATCCTGTTTTTCATCACATTTAACTGTCGTACAACCCAGAAATTGTTTTTGTCTGGAGACAATAATTACGTTTTAATAAATAATTTTTATTTCTGTATGTTTAGATGAAATCTCTCGGACAACAGGAATTGTTATGCAACGTGAAAAAGGGACCGTGACAGTATTCAGACCAGGATAGAAGACAATTCGAGGATTTGTAAGTAACTTTTAATATCTGGCAGATACGCTTAATTAATTTCGTTAATTTTTGATTGTAATATCTTCTGAACTATTCAGTTTAGAACATCAATGTGTTAATATCGCATTGATTGACAGAATCAAAGTTATATAAATTTTTGATATAAAAGAAAAGGTACAACTCTGTTTCCTAAATGTATTAAATGTATTAAAAATATTAAATTATTTTCATATTTTGTCGCTGGATACTGGACACTGTTTAATTTTTGCTTATTTTATTTCATTTTATCTTTTATTATTTTAACTGTTTGAAAGATACAGCTTGTTTCAGTTGTATGGAACACTCTGTACAACATAGATCCGATGTTTTAATAAATATTTAAAAATTGTATTATATTTAATAAATATTTAATATTTAATAAAATATTTAAAAATGTAATCTTGCAGAATTATTGTAGATTTTTTCGTGCGAATATTTTCTTGAGTGTTCATCGAAATTGATTCCATAGCGGTTGATCTATTTTTCATATTCATACTGAATCGTAGTGCCCTGAAAGTTTACTATCATTTAGTAATCGAATTTCGTTATTGTCAAATACAAATCTTAGCATTTTCGATAAAAATGTGATATTTGTATTATGTTTTTTGTTTTGAAGGTATTACAATAAATTTATTTCTTCTGATGTGATAACGCGCATTTATCAGACATAAGTTGGATGGTTCTATTTTGTTGAAATGTATATGAGTAGGAAATAATATAAAAATAATTTCGTTCTCATTAATTAACTTGTAAACACTGTTTGTCGATGGAATGACATCACTAATATCAAATCTATTAGAAATGTATTTAAAATATTGGTTATTTTCCTTTAGATCCCTTGACCAAAATAAAAGAATAGGATCCTTTTGTTTCTTTAATAATGAATTAGTTTTCTCAAGTGACACCACTTGCTGATTTGTTTTTTCAAAATTTACGAAATCTTCATAAGATCTGACAGCTTTTATTGTTACATTAACTTGGTTCCATGGTTTTGCAGGTAGTCTATATAACCCCTTAAATTAGTATTATCCGGTTTATATTTAATTTGATATTGATATTCCTCGAGTCTTAGTCGCTATCTAACCAATCGGAAAGAAAGATTCTGACACAACTAAATAACTAAATAAAATAATTGTAATGGTCTGTGGTCGGTATAAATTACCAATTCTTGGCCGTATAAATAGGATCTGAAATGCTCTACTACGCTGACTATTGCCAAAAGTTCCTTTTCAATAGTTGAGTAATTGCGTTCTGATTCGTTAAGTGTCCGCGAGTAGTACGCGATTGGTAAATCTGCGTTATCCTTGAGCTGTGATAACACGCCACCAATACCTACGTTAGAAGCATCAGTTGTTAAAATTAATTGTTTCGAAAAAGAGCATAGTAACCTAAAAATACCGGTAATTTACCGGTATCCGTAATACCGATTCGGTCTCTGAATTGGAGAGTTCGAGAATTGGAAGGCTACTAAAAAAATCTGATTGTTTAAAATTTACAGTTCTAATGTTGTTGTTACTATGTTCTTCGTTGGTGATACAGTATTCTGATTGTCTAACTTCATTTATGTTTAAGGGTCTTGCTTGTTGATTTAGTCTTAGTTGTTGATTAGCATTATTGTATTGACGTTTTTTACATTCTTCTATTGTGTGGCCAAAGTGTTTACAGTATCGACACTGGCTATCTTGATGTGGTTAGGATGGGAAATTCGAAAGTGCTTGATTAAAATGAACGGTTCGGAGGTTATTATAATGACGCGTCGGAAGATTGGAATTGTTCCTAGAACAATTAGCGGTAGTGTGGTTTGTGCGGCCACAGTTTCTACATCTGACAGAATTTTCTTTGTAGTTAAGTTAATCGCAGAGCTTTTTCTTCTGCGATAGCAGCAGTGAAGGCATTATTAATATTGTCCAATTTTCTGTATCTTAACATCTGAGAAATGGCAGGATGACTATGGTAGACAAATCGGTTTAAGGTAATATTCTTTATCATAAGTAATTGTCCGCTTAATGTTTCGTCGTTATATTTGGAATTATAAATCGCGCCTAATACTTTAGAATTTAAATCTTCCAACCTCTGATAGTACTGCGATACGTTTTCATATGGTCCTTGTCTTATAGAACTTAATTCTTCTAACAATTGATCGAGTGATTTCCGGTCTTCATAAAGTGCAATTAATAATTCGGAAATTTCACCCCATGTATTCAGATTGCGATGAATATCTATTTGATCGCGTACTCTTCCGATGATTTTACTTTTTATACATAATAGTAGAATAGTAGAACAGTTTGAGACGGTTGAGCTAGTTCAAAGACGGCGTCGACCTGTTTTATGAACCTACGTAGTTTGTATCGGTCGCCGTCGAAAGATTCTTGCAATAATTTAATTAGAAAGTCTAGGGAAAGTTGCGAGATTGCAACTTGAGAGCGTATGTTTGTGCTCGTACTTGGCGCAGTTGTCATCGTATGATATAAGAGAGGTAGAACTGACTTCTTTCTCAACTTCACAAACATTTCCGAATCTGATCGCAATATATGATACTTCGGAATCCGATAGAATTGGATAATTTTCATCGTTTTCATATTCTGATAAACAACAATAACAGAACACATCTTATTTCGAATTGGATTGGGTTCTCCAAATCGGACGAGTTTGCGTCTCGGACTGATAGTGGCTCTCCATGGAGTATTGGCAATGTCGGTGCAACAGTGTAATGCACCAGAGGTTGGGGTTGGGTTGAGCTGGTGTATTTTGCTGAGTGTTTTCTTGGCAGAAGATCTTGATGAAAATGTTACTGGTTTTAAATGGATTGAGGTTGGGAAGGATTCTACCCAGAAGCGGTAGCAATTTTGTTCAGTATGTAGGTAGCTAGTATACTTAATGATACGTATCCGGCGTATTTTACAATAGGGTATGCTACTTCGATGGCAGAAACAATTCTATATTGGTCTTTAATCTGACTGATTTGTTGGTCCATGTCATTTAGCGGGGTCAAGGCTATCTGTCCCCTCCTTGGACTACAATCTGGAATCGAACGATATGGTAATCTGTTGCCGTGTACGAGTAACGTTTTGGTTTTTCCCGATTCTCAAAAGGTAGTTGGATCTTTTGTCTTCAGTTACGGTATATGGTCCTAGGAATTCTGGACTAAGTTTATGCTGCTTGTGGTCATTATGACCAAGAACCTGGTCGTTTACAGCTTTTGCTGTGCAACACACATCAATTTATTTTCATGATCAATTTCAATTACTGTAATTTTATTAACTTTATCTTCACCAATATTAGCAGGAGCAATTACTATATTATTATTTGATCGCAGCTTTAATAAGTCTCTTTTTGATCCATGGTTGGAGGTGGAGATTCAATTTTATATCAACAATTATTTTGATTTTTTGGACAACCATACAGAAGTTTAATTTTAATCTTAACAGGATTTGNATTGCAAGATTCATTCATTGATTTCCTTTATTTTCCGGATTATTAATACATCAAAAATGATTAAAATTTCAATTTTTTTTTTATATTTATTGGTGTTAGTTTTACGTATTTTCCTCAACATTTTGTAGGATCAATAGTGTAAGCGAAAATACGCTGAATTCGAACGTAACGTGTTTGTCAAATTACCAGCCATCCACTATTATAGTAACGTGTTTGTCAAATTACCAGCCATCCACTATTATAGTAAACAGAACGAAACGCATTATCGTCGTACCCTCGCTGCAACAAAGAGTTCTGGGCTCTTTCCCAGGATTTGCCCATCCCACACTGGGCCATCCAGCAGCGATATCTGTTCTAAGATATTCACTGATCGCTTTCCTATGCGCTGATCACTTTTCAGAGTCCTAGAAGGAACAGGTTTCTGATGATCACTATTGTGCACTTTCTGCGTAACTTCGTAGTTCTCGACTAACTTTTCATTTTCATTTCTCAATAATTTGTTTTCTCTCTTTTCTTTCCGTACTTCTGCTTCGTAGAAGCAGATTCTATTCTTTCAAGCGAATTTTGTGTTCTTCGACATGTCGTTTTTGGGGATGTTTGCGGGTGTTAGTGCAGGATAATGATCATAAGACTCGTCTTATCGATTAACACTTTATTGGCGATATTACATTAGGCGCGGAAACTATCTTTGTACGCGGCGCATCGCAGTTTCTATCGCACTCCCTGACAGTCCGATTGACTGCTCGACTTGTTCTTATCTGTTCCGAATGGCTGACCGAATTTTTCTATCTTTTCGAAACTTTTTCACTCCGAGGAAAACTCGGTCCCCGTCTCGGACATCCCTAAATGACTAAACCCTTACTGCGCTTTGACCAATTAGGTTGTCACGAAATTGCGCTGCCTACTTCTTACGTTCGAGACGCTTTTTCTTTGAGAGTGGGGCTGCAATTTCACCGGGACCAATTTCTCACAATTGTGGCGGTGTAGCAGGGTTTCCTCTGGCCCTGACTCACTTTCTCCAAGTGTTTTCCAGATGTTGATCTGCGTGGCCCTTAGGAATCCAAGATTTTACAACGCTTCGCATGAATGCTATTGAGGCTGTATTTCTAAAACTATAAGTGCGGACATCCGGTCTTACGCACTGCAAAACTGACTTTGGCCTTTTCAATTCAATAGCGTCGGCTGCACGTGAGTCGTAAATTACTCAAACTTTTCTGAGAAACCGTCTTTTCTCTGACATCTGCTAGCCGCTACACGTTCTTTATAATGCATTCCTCTCACGAAAAATTGGTTGCTTAAATTACAAAGCTCTTGCAGCTTTTCCAGCATAGCATCCGAACGCCAAAATTTTCTTCCAAATAATTATTGTACGGAAGGAAGCATACCCTTATGTTTGTATGAATTTTTTTGTACCAACTGATATTATTCGGCTATCTTGCTGATGATAATTATTTTTCAAAATTATTCATCGCGTCTTCTAATAAATGTGTTTGTTGAGATCAGATGATCTCTGATACGCCACCTTTTCCCTCGCCGAGCGCAGGTTTCCGCGCAGAGCGGGCAGGCGAACGCCTCTCGATGTGGAAACTTCAATGTTATTTGATGGCCCATTTCTCTGAGAAATACAAAAGTGCTCTTTATGTAAAGAAACTTTACTGAAATGGCTGTTAGCCGTGCTTGACTACAATATATGTATACATGAGGCAGGACGGATTTTCCGTCTCCCTTTCCCGCGATAACGAAAATAAGGTGAACAATCACCGTCTGCTATCAGATTGTGGTGAATTGGTCTCCGTGTTCCCACTAAGTAAACTCTATAATCAGTAGTTTATCATATTCAATATAACTTACAATGTAATATATTAACAAAGTAATAATGTATATTTCGCACGTGTTCTCTCTATGGGCTTTGCAATACTTGGATAAAGCTGCACTGCGTACGGTTAAAATTTCTTTGCTATTAATTGTTTTGTCATTAGGTGTTATTCACTCCTGAACAATTCAATCATTTTGATATTAAAATTGATGCTATTCCTGGTCGAATTAATCAATTAAATTTATTTTCATTTCGACCAGGATTATTTCTCGCTCGGTGTTCAGAAATTTGTGGAATTAATCTTTATACCAATTAGAAAGAACATTAGAAAGAACAACATGTACTAATAATATTAATTGAATAAATAATAATCATTTTTAACTTTAATTAATAAATTTTTTAAGCTTGATTATCTGCACTGTACGCGAAACAACGATCGAACACTTACCGTGTTGAAGATATGCACAATTGAATTTCAAAAACATTTTAATAAACAATTCACTGACACTTGTTTCCTCGAGATATTATAGAGTTTCCATATACATACGTATGCTAATGTACAGACGAAGTAGTTACTAAACGCCTAGTTACAAACAAAAACAAAAAAAAAAAGGAAAACACAGCGACCACATTCGACAGTTTCATAATAAAGTTATTAAAAGATATTAGGAGAGATTTGACATAGGCGACGTATTCCTTATTTGTTGATGGAGGGCTCCTCCTTGCGACTGAAGTAGTCGAAGTTGTCGCAACGGCGACTGGTCCCGCCACCGTGCCTGTTTCCTGCGCCTGGAGAATCGCCTGCTCTCTCTTATGGGTGGCGTAGTGTTTTCTTACACTCTTAATTCCCTCGGCCTAAATACCTGCACTCATCGCAAAGACTCTTTATGGCGAAATAAGGGTGGTGATTATTTACGTGTTTCACGAGATCCGCAGATCGCTAGTATACCACCCCTTTCCCTCGCCGAAGTTTCCACGCACAGCGAACAGGCGAACGCCTCCCGTGGGAACTTCAATGTGAGTTGATTCTCCATAGAGCTGTTGGGCACTGAAGAAAGTTCTGGGCCCTTACCCAGAATTTGCCCAACCCACACTCGGCCATCCTGCAGCGATATCTATTCTAAGATATCCACTGATCGCTTTCGTATGCACTGATCACTTTTCGGAGTCCTAGAAGGAACAGGATTCTGATGCTCACTATTGATGCTCACTTTCTGCAGAACTTCGTAGTTCTCGATTGGGTGCACTACACTGTTCTGTTTCTTCCTTTTGCTCAAACTGCATGACACGCAATTACATATCGCCTCCTCTGTGTTCACTTTCGCGTTTTTACGAGGATAGTTTCTTTCAATGAGGGGTCCCGACCTCTTATTCGAAGAGTTTATTGCGAAATCATTTCTTCCATGAATAAATTCTTATTTAATTCACAATGCTCCTGTAACTTTGCAATGTCAGCATCCTTACGCTACAATTTCACTCAAAATAATTATTAAAAATTGTAGTTTGCTCATACTGGCTAATTCATTTTCCAGTTCGATCATTAAATTTTCTAGTTTTGTTTTAATCTAAAATAACAAACAAATTAAATTTATGGAAAGGGTAGTGATATTATGTACACATACTTACCGAAATACGACTATCACTACTTGCTTGCAGCGCGTTCGATTTCTATAAAAATGATATAATCTATTTGTTACATTCGTTGTTAATTTCGTTGTATTACATTAAACACTATAATAGAAATACCTTTTACTTTTCCAACTCTACTTGACATCCTGTTAATTAAATTGTGCCATTTTTTGGTTTAGGAAGTTTACAAATTTTTCAAATTTACGGTTTTTCTCAATTAAAGTGTTTTTTAAATTTTCATTCGCAGTGTTTGAACTTTCGTTCTCTGTTCTTTTTCCTGTTTTCCTCTTTCATGGAATTCAATACTATTTTCTAATTGTTTAATATGATTTTCTCTGGAAAGCAATCCTTCCAGGAATAAATGTTTGTTTAAAGCATAAAACTTTTTTAGCTTTTCAAGTGCTTCCTCACACCCTTATATGGGTACTTCCCACAGCCTAAGTACCCGCACTCGCCACACTCCCACTTTATGGTGGTGGGTGGTGATTATTTGCTGGTTTAATAGATCTGAAGATCGCCAGTACACTCCCCTGCCCCGCCGAAGTTTTCGCGCAGAGCGAACAGGCGGACGCCTCCCATTGTGGGAACTTCAAAGTTAGTTGATGGTTCATCTCTCTGAGAAATACAAGAGTACTCTTCTTTATGTAAAGAAACTTTACTGAAATGGCTGTTGGCCGGGCTTGACTACAATATATGTATACATAAGGCAGGACGGATTTTCCGTCTCCCTTTCCCGCGATAACGAAAATAAGGTGAACAATCACCGTCTGCTATCAGATTGTGGTGAATTGGTCTCCGTGTTCCCACTAAGTAAACTCTTTAATCAGTAGTTTATCATATTCAATATAACTTACAATGTAATATATTAACAAAGTAATAATGTATAGTTCGCACGTGTTCTTTCTATGGGCTTTGCTATACTATTGCATGTTATATTATTAAGTGAGACAAAGGTGCGACGCGCCCTTCCAGCAGTTTCGCTCGTATTCATCGTAACGAGCACATAGCAACCAATGCTACTTACTATCCTACTGAAAACGTAGGTACCTTTCTTATCCCAGTTAGGTTGTCACGAAATTGTGCTGTCTACTACTCCTTTCCTTCGCAATGCACTTTCACGCCGAGGGGGACTACAACTTCGCCGGAACCGATTTCCCTGATTTATGGCGTTGTAGCAGGTTTTCCTCTGGACCTCACTTACCTTCTCTAAGTGTTTTCCAGGCGTAGGCTTGGATGGGCCCTTAGGAGAACTAGAGTTTACTACGCTTCACGGAAATGCTATTGTGATGCAATATTTTATATGATTCATATCATGTAGTTGGTCACATTCATTATGATTTGGAACTGTATTTTCAATGATTGGAAAATTTATTCATTGATTTCCTTTATTTTCCGGATTATTAATAAATCAAGAGTGATTAAAATTTCAATTTTTTTTATATTTATTAGTGATAATTTTACATTTTTTCCTCAACGTTTTGTAGGATCAATAGTGTAAGCGAAAATACGCTGAATTCGAACGTAACGTGTTTGTCAGATTACCAACCATCCAAACCACCAGCATAGTAAACAGGACGAAACGCATTATCGTCATACCCTCGCTGCAACAAAGAGTTCTGGGCTCTTTCCCATCCCACACTGGGCCATCCTGCAGCGATACCTGTTCTAAGACATCAACTGATCGCTTCCCTATGCACTGATCCCTTTTCAGAGTCCTAGAACGAACAGGATTCTGATGCTCACTTGTGCACTTTCTGCAGACTACTTCGTAGTTCTCGATGGGGTGCACTACACTGTTCTGTTTCTTCCTTTTGCTCAAACTGCATGACACGCAACCACATATCGCCTTCTGTTTTCACTTTCGCGTTTTTACAAGAATAGTTTCTTTCCCGTCCTCTCGTTCGAAGAGTTTATTGCGAAAGCATTTCTTCCATGAATAAATTCTTATTTAATTCACAATGCTCCTGTAATTTTGCAATGTCAGCATCCTTACGCTACAATTTCATTCAAAATAATTATTAAAAATTGTATTGTTTGCTTATACTGACTAATTCATTTTCCAGTTCGATCATTAAATTTTCTAGTTTTGTTTTAAACTAAAATAACAAATAAATTAAATTTATGGAAAGGATATTGTGTACACAACTTGTACCGTAATACAACTGTCACCACTTGCTTGCAGCGCGTTCGATTTCTATAAAAATAATAGAGTCTATTTGTTACTTTCGTTATTAATTTCGTTGTATTACATTAAACTCTGTAATAGAAATAGCTTTTGCTTCTCCAATTTCCCTTGTAGATACTCCGTCAATTGTAAGCTTTCAAATTTTGCCATATTTTGGTTTAGGAAGTTTCCAAATTTTTCAAATTTATGGTTTTCCTCAATTAGAACTGTTTTTTAAATTTTCATTCGCAGTCTTTGAACCTTTGGTCTCTGTTTTTTTTTGTTCCCTGTTTTCCTTGTTCATGCTCTTTAATGCGATTTTTTAATTCTTGTAACTTTCTTGGGGAACAATTCCTTCCAAGAATAAGTGCTTGTTTAAAGCCTAAAGCTTTTTGAGCTTTTCAAGCTCTGCATTCTTAGAATTTTACGCTAGAATTTTATTCAAAATAATTATTGAATTTTTAATACCTATAAGTTTGTATGAATTTATTATATTAAATATTATATTATTTATTATATCAAGTGCCATCCGATATTGATCTGTTCTCTTGTTGACAAAAATGCCGCTTCCAGCTCATTCATCGCGTTTTCTACTTTACTATTANTAACGTGTTTGTCAAATTATCTACCATCTACACCACCAGCATAGTAAACAGGACGAAACGCATTATCGTCATACCTTCGCTGCAACAAAGAGTTCTGGGCTCTTTCCCAGAACTTGCCCATCCCACACTGGGCCATCCTATAGCGATATCTGTTCTAAGATATCCACTGATCGCTTTCCTATGCGCTGATCACTTTTCAGAGTCCTAGAAGGAACAGGTTTCTGATGATCATTATTGTGCACTTTCTGCGGAACTTCGTGGTTCTCGACTAATTTTTCATTTTCATTTCTTAATAATTTGTTTTCTCTTTTTTCTTTCCGTACTTCTACTCCGTATGCTTTCAAGCGAATTTTGAGTTCTTGGACATGTCGTTCTTTATAATTCCTCTCACGAATAATTGGTTGCTTAAATTGCAAAGCTTTTCCAGCATAGCATAAACGCTAAAATTTTCTTCCAAATAATTATTGAATTGTACGGAAGGAAACATACCTGTATGTTTGTATGAATTATTATCTGCCATCTGATATTATTCTAATTTTGTTTTATCATTGATGATAATTCTTTTTCAATGTTATTCATCGCGTCTTGTAATAAATGTGTTTTGCGAGATGATACACCACCTTTACCTTCGCCGAAATTTCCCCGCACAGCAGGCAGACGAACGGCTTCCGGTGTGAGAACATTAACATGATTTGATTCGCCATCTTTCAGAAATTTTATATGCAAAACACTTGCCCACGAAATTTTACTGAAATGGCTGTTGGCTGAGCTTGACTAGAATATATGTATACATGAGGGACGGATCTTCCGTCTCCTTTCTACGCGATAACAAAAATAAGGTGAACGTCGTCTGCTACCAGATTGTGGTGAATTGGATTCATTATGGAATTCTGTAATAAATATTTCTTTAATAAATAGTTTATCATATAAATAAATAGTTAATACATCTGTAATAAATAGTTTATCATATTCAATATAACCTACAATGTAATTAACAAAGTAATAATGTATAATTCACACGTGTTCTTTCTATGGGCTTTGCTATACTAGTGAGGCGCGACTCGCACGGTGTCCCCTTCCAGTAGTTTTGCTCGTATCCATAATGTCGAGCACATAGCAACCGATGCTACTTACTATCCTACAAAAAACGTGGGTACCTTTTTATCCCAATTAGGTTGTCACGAAATTGTGCAGCCTACTACTCCTTTCGTTCTTAACAAAATTTCGGCCGTTAGATATTTCCCTGATTTATGGCGTTGTAGCAGGGATTCCTCTGGACCTCACTTACTTTCTCTAAGTGTTTTCCAGACGTAGGTCTGGGTGGGCCCTTAGGAGACCTAGAGTTTACTACGCTTCACGGAAATGCTATTGTGATGCTATATTTTATATGATTCATATCATGTAGTTGGTCACATTCATTATGATTTGCAACTGTATTTTCAATGATTGGAAAATTTATTCATTGATTTCCTTTATTTTCCGGATTATTAATAAATCAAGAGTGATTAAAATTTCAATTTTTTTATATTTATTGGTGATAATTTTACATTTTTTCCTCAACATTTTGTAGGATTAATAGTGTAAGTGAAAACACGCTGAATTTGAACGTAACGTGTTTGTCGGATTACCAACCGTCCGTTTTCGATAAAATTTTTTTGAAAGCAGCTGTTACCTATTTTGCATTTGTGGCATCTGTTATATCCATATTTTCTGTTAGCAAGTCCTTTCACAAATGTCACCGACAATGGTGATTCGCACTCGCCGCACAGCCACTTTTTTGTGAGGGAAGGGTGGTGATTTTTAATGTGTTTGTGCAATGACTTCCTACATTCGGTCATTTTAAACGGACATTCGCCCCCGAATGTCACCCAAATCGTCAGTTAAATCATTGCTTGAAGCATCACATCACTCACATCAGGCATCCACAATTTCATAAAATCCGACGCTGTGGACGTTTGCAATGATCCCTCATGTTCACCGACTTTCTCAACAAGTTCATCGGTCATTTCGCATTATTTTTATTACTCTATACGGTCCAAGAAACTTTTATTCGCTAGCTTTAGTCCTAGTCCTTGCTGCATTTGTTTAACAGCTACTAAATCTCCTTCTCTATATTCCCTTGCTTCTTTTCTCTTCTTATTAAAATTACGTCGATTTTCATCTTGTATTAACTTCCTTAC
Organism: Frieseomelitta varia; assembly: GCF_011392965.1. Classification (NCBI taxonomy): domain Eukaryota; kingdom Metazoa; phylum Arthropoda; class Insecta; order Hymenoptera; family Apidae; genus Frieseomelitta; species Frieseomelitta varia. Next base: position 211,681 of record NW_025110341.1, on the reverse strand, counting down.
ATGAAGATCATCCTTCAGACGAGCACGCGTTCTAAATAGCAACTGAAAAGGCATTATTCCAATGCTCCAATGAAACGACCTCCACGATACTCGAAAGCATAAATCTCTCTTCCGCTTGGTTAAAGAAAACGCGCGACAGACCTATTATAGTTTTAAAGAGAACACTCAGTAAATGTATTCTAAATTTTCCAAGTGTCCTGACAATAACCAGCACTTCTAACTCATAACTATTATAATTTTGTTCGGCGGACGTCCTGCCACTATCATAGTAAACAGGACGAAACGTATTATCGTCATATCCTCGCTGCAACAAAATCGCACTGAAACCAAACATGCACGCGTTTTTATATAACTCAGTTTCTGCATTCACACGATGTATGAGTAGAAATTCTAAGAACGCATTTCTTTCTTTCTCGCTAGATACGAAAATTGTGTTCGCTTTCAACAAGTTTGTCAAGGGTCGCGCAGTTTTAGAATAAGACGTCTGCCACGTCTTCCAGAAGGAGTGCCGCCTGCCTTCGTTCTCCAGTCCGTGTACCCTCCTCGATCCTACTCTTATCCCGATACCCTAACTTGGTTTATAAACGTCTGAATCAGGCCGTGGTCCTTAACTGCGACAAAATAAACAGTACCTTAATTTAATTTTCTGAGAAATATTGTGACCGAGTGTTAACAGTGCCGCTCGTTTGTCGGCGTCAAACGACTCTCTCGTCTATCCAGTAGAAGGGATCACGCGGGGTTTTAAATACTTACCGATGAACTTAGGAGCCGACATATCTGGTGATAACAATTCTTATTGTTTGACGGATTTCATCTGAACATATGGAAATAGAAATCATTCATTTAAATGTAATTATTCTCTCGAGATAAAAAAAAAATCTGCGGATCGTATGAATGATCGATTGAATGCGATGAATTATAAGATATGTATGTCAGTTAATGAAATGAAAACTGTATCTAATGTCCGTAATTTGTGACTGGACCGCAGTAATTAATTATTTTTAATTTTTTTAAAATTTAAGTTAATTTATATATATCTAATTGATTAATATAGCTTCAATTAATTAATGTTATTTTAATTTTAATTCTTCGAATTTAAATTACTTTTAATTTTAAGCGGGTAATGATAGAGCTTGTGCAGCGTTCAGAGTAGAAAGGAGCGAAGTATGAAAAAGGTTCTTCCTCTTGAAGAGGAATTTCTCGTGAAGAGGATTACGAGTTTTGCTATAATTGTAAACAAATTGTAATAGTATTGTAAATATTTTTTACAATTACTTTAAATTATGTTAATGTGGACTCGATTAGATTCGTTAATGAAGCTTCTTTTTTTCGATGTACATTCTCTCGATATCGCAAAATTTAAAACTATAAAAGAAGAAAAAAATAGAAGAAAGAAGAGGAATATCCGTAATCACTGTTACGACTTGAGAGATTTCTGGTTTTCGTAGTGCAGTATATAAACATTCGCCGCATAAATCATCGGCAATGACACCTTCTCCTTATTACTTGCACTTCAAAGAAGAAAACAGCAGAAAGGCAAAGGGCACAATAGAATTGTATAAAGATTGATGAAGAAACTAAAAAAAGATCAAGCTCAAAGGCAGGATCAATATGAAGAAACACTCATCCCCTTTTTTTTAAAATCTTTGGAGATGCGATGAACACGCAAGATCATCGAATTCATAAGGAAAAAAGCATCATGACTCTGTAAGAAGGAAATTAGCAGTTAGTTTAAGAATGGCCGCAGGGCTTGAAGTAATACAAATAAATTTGCATGGGTGTAAGTTGGCACAAGAGCATGCGTACTAATACGTTTGTGAATCTCAGATATAGATAATTTTTGAGACTAACAAACCTCTCTTAAATTGGATTAAGAATGATAAAGATGATGTCTCACCGTGAATTACCAAGCTTAATGGAAAACATTTTATTCACGACTCTGTCGGGGAGAGTGGGTTCTTGTTGAAATAGAAAATAGTGTTATAATTGACAGCTACTCTCCCTATATAAGAATATAAGAGTAGATGAATTCGTTAATTATCCCGATGATCTAGAAGAAAGAACAGAGAAAAGATGTACGTAGTGAACATATGTTAGACCATATGTACCGGAGCCAATATTTTCTCTATTTGGGTTGATAATTACCATGCCTTTCGTAAGAATGGTGTTAAATCATTTTTGGACATATTAGTCTTTCGACAATAAAAATGAGATTTTGCATTGTAAATATATATTTCAAAAAGTTAGCCTAGCGCGGTAGTTTAGAAGGACGACTGCAGCCTACAAGACCGTCAGCATGAATGAATATTATTGAAATTCTAAATTCATTATTGCAAGATTGGACAAAACCGATGAATTTCCTTACAGAATCCAGACAGCGTTAGAAAAAGCATATGAAGAATCTAAATTCATATATAATAATGAATCTGAATTCATTATTGCAAGGCTTGGACGAAACAGATGAATTTCCTTACAAAATCCAGACGAACCCGAAAGAGTATATGGAGATATACTTTCAAAAAACCTGTTACTGAGAAGTAATAAAAGAAAGAATTATTGGCGAACTGATTAGATAGCTAGAAGGTCAGGAAGGCTTTGAGAAGAAAGGCTGAGACAGCCTGAAGCAGCAACAAAGCTAGTACCTTGAGTCTTCAGAAAGAATAAAAGACAGTTAAAAATTCCTGAATTTTGGAAATCACCAGGTAGTGTCATCTACACAAGTGTGTCTTCTCTTCATGTTCTACTTGTTTTTTCTTATTCTCGTTTCCACGATCTTGTTTATAACTTGGCAAAGGTTTTAAAGTGTGTCCATATTTCAGGAGATTGTATTATATTTCCAGAACGATGAACAATTCACATCTCAACCACCCATTCTAGAATTCAGGACAATAATAGAAAAACTAGATGCTATGCAAATTGATTGCAGCCAAGATACTCCAGGATAATCGGCAAACATATCCATATGTAGGAAATGTAGTGAAATATAACAAACTTCTATGGGGAAAAAACGAATGGTTTATTTAATGAAATAATGTGTGATACAATGAGGTATTCACGCATCACGGACTGGCAAAGAACATGGCATGGTCCCGTCCGTGACTAAAGAAAAATAGTGGGAAGAAGACAGAAAACAGATGACAATCGTTGCCTCTCACAAAGTCATATGCAGTGGGCTTACACTGCTGGATGTCGATCAAGTCGTTGTATTTCAACAATAGCAAAATATGACACATATATTTTCTATTATGTTCACGTAGAAACGTCGTGACATCGGAGATAGATAAATAACATCTCTCGGAGCTGTTCAGATCAATGACTTCTTAGATCTCTTTATAGTAAATAGTAATTAGTTTCTTACGCTCTTTAGAATATACTCAGTATTATTCTCTAACTGAAAAAATGACATGTAATTCATAATGCGATGATTACACTCTTACATCATTACGTCATTATTTGCCATGTGCTTGCAACAACATGGACGACACTCGTGTAACGACATTACGATTATCGGTAAACACAACAGACGAGGTATACATCTGCGAATGTGTTTTTCTGTCACTAGGACTCACGTCCTCCTAGGACCCTTATTTTCGCGTCGTACCGATTCGAAAGTTTTGCACCATAGCGCGACCAGTGATGGAAATTAAAATCAAAAAGTATGAAATGTTGCTGCATCTGCTCCGAAAATTATTTGTTAAATAGAATTATCGATTTCTGTAATGATGTTGAATGAACAGCGATGAATGGGAATTAAAATCAAACAGTATGAAATGTTGCTGCATCTGGTCCGAAAATTATTTGTTAAATAGAATATCGATTTCTGTAATGATGTTGAATGACCAGCGATGAATGACAAAAATCAAAAGCTATAAAACAAGTGTCGCCTCTTATTTTGCTAGTTTAACCATTTTATCGAGTTTTATTCTGATCAACAGAATAATAACAGAAATGTGGCAACTACATATGTCAGATTTTTAAGTTTTTGACAAATCCTAACACTTGTTTGTTAATTACTCGATTATTCAAATGTCGTAGAATCTGTCCAAGCTCAATCAAAATCGTTCGATTCGATCAGATTCTGAAGTATCGACTGCTCGCGTGTGAATAATTTGAGATGAATAAAATTACGTTTGAAGAAATGATTTGTACTTCTGTAGCTTCAGATGAAATCCCTCTAACAACTAGAATTGTTATGCAACGTGGGTTACGGTGTATTAATTTAGTTTAATTAAATTTTTGATTGTAATAACTTTTTAACTATTCGGTTTAGAACACAAATGTGCCTAAAAATGACACAACAGTGCCTTGAAATGACTTACCCACACGTCATGTTCAATTGAGAATCCTACCCTCCTCCTCTCCGGCCTAAACCTACCGATTGTTTCCCAGAAACCCGTCAGATTGCCATTTTCCTCCACTGCCCTCCATTCTTTCTCTCTTACTTTCTTGTCAACGTACAATTTGCTGAGTTTAGTTCTTGCTTCAACCGACTTGACTCTCTCTTCTTCTCCTCTGGTTTTTGTGAACTTCTTAAGCAAATCGCCTTATTTGTACAGGGAGGGAGGGAGGATGCCTCTGATGTGGTTTGATAAATGAAAGATTGATGATTGATTGATGGAAATGAAAAGGGTCCAAGCGAGTGTCTTGCTCTCTGTGTTCATTCAATTTACGGAAGTCTATAACGATTCTCTATTTTTGTTTTCTTGTCCCGTCGATTTTTTTGGGTGCAAACTGGAGCGTTAAACGGTGAATCGGATGGTTCTATTATACCTTTTCCTAACACTTCGTTCATTTGTTTATGGACTTCTTGTTTATGGCATTCGGAAAATTTGTAAGATTTAATGTTAATAGGTTTGTCAGTTTTCAAAGTGATTTCATGTTCAGTTAATTGTGTGCAAAGTAATGGATCTTGATCTAAAGTAAAGACATCGTGATAGCTACTAGATAATTTTGAGTATTGGCTCTTCATAGCTCGGCTCGATATGATCTTAGTTTTGAAATGAGTTCTTGAACGCGTGTGGGGTTCGATTTGTTAGTGTCGATTTCATAATTTGTATTGATGTTTTGCTGACCAATATTGAAGAAATGAATGCGAGTAACCTCATCTCCTAGCTTTTGGACCTGTATGACCCTGGCTCCTGGTTTGAGTTCTAGTTGAACCGGTGCAGTCTGTAATGGCAGTTCTTGGTTATCAAGTAATAATGAATTATTGTTAATTTGGTATTGAAGGAAGGAGGTCCGATACTTCGATCAAAGGAAAGTCTAAAGGTATCACAAGGAAGGTGTGATTTTTGTTAGAGAAATTGAATTGAGTGGTTCTGTTTAAATCGTGTCTGCCATTGCCTAATAGTGTAGGAATCCCGACTTGAGATCTCAATTTGTAGGAATCCCGGACGAGACCCCAATTGGTAGTAATTTTGGTATAAAAGATAGTTGTTTAATAAAGTTAAAAATAAGAAATTTCGTTTAATGGTGATTTGAAATTAAGTTTAACACTATTTTCTTTTAATCGCTACGTTTACACTCTATCTTTGCTCACTCACTTCGACTCACAAATCGCTGTATTCTCGCTCTCACTGTATTCTCGCTCGCAACTCACTCTGTTCTTTGCTCGAAACTCACTCTATTCCAGCTGAATGCTCAAAACTCACTGCCTTCTTCCTCATCTGCACAAAATTAGTCATTCATATACACAGGTACTCAAACGCAATCTATACCCTTCAAATCTTAAATGTTGGGCCTGGAGGGTTAGCCATAAACAATCTTACGTCCTAGACCTAACTTTCTCCCTTCGCGAGGCATCTGGCTACAACTGCAGAAAGTGCTGGGCCCATTCCCAGAATTTGCCTATCCCACACTGGGCCATCCTGCGATATCTGTTCTAAGATATCCACTGATCGCTTTACTATGCGCTGATCACTTTTCAGAGTCCTAGAAGGAACAGGTTTCTGATGATCACTATTGTGCACTTTCTGCGGAACTTCTCGACTAACTTTTCATTTTCATTTCTCAATAATTTGTTTTCTCTTTTTTCTTTCCGTACTTCTGCTTCGTATTCTTTCAAGCGAATTTTGAGTTCTTCGACATGTCGTTTTTGGGGATGTTAGTGCAGGATAATGATCGTAAGACTCGTATTATCGATTAACACTTTTATTGGCGATTAGGCGCGGAGGCTATCTTTGTTCGCGGCGTATCGCAGAGTTTCTATCGCATTCCCTGAACGTCTGATTGACTGCTCGACTTGTTCTTATCTGTTCCGAATGGCTGACCGAATTTTTCTATCTTATCGAAACTTTTTCGCTCCAAGGAAAACTCGGTCCCCGTCTCGGACATCCCTAATTGACTAAACCCTTACTGCGTTTTGACCAATTAGGTTGTCACGAAATTGCGCCGCCCACTCCTTGAAGGAACAGGATTCTGATGCTCACTATTGATGCTCACTTTCTGCAGAACTTCGTAGTTCTCGATGGGGTGCACTACACTGTTCTGTTACTTTCTTTTGCTCAAACTGCATGACACACAACTACATTTCGCCTTCTCTGTTTTCACTTTCGCGTTTCACAAGGATAGTTTCTTTCGATGAGGGGTCCCGACCTCTTATTCGAAGAGTTTATTGCGACATCATTTCTTCCATGAATAAATTCTTATTTAATTCACAATGCTCCTGTAATTTTGCAATGTCAGCATCCTTACGCTACAATTTCATTCAAAATAATTATTAAAAATTGTATTGTTTGCTTATACTGGCTAATTCATTTTCCAGTTCGATCATTAAATTTTCTAGTTTTTTCTTAATCTAAAATAACAAACAAATTAAATTTATGGAAAGGGTAGTGATATTATGTACACATACTTACCGAAATACGACTATCACTACTTGCTTGCAGCGCGTTCGATTTCTGTAAAAATAATATAATCTATTTGTTACTTTCGTTGTTAATTCCGTTGTATTACATTAAACTCTATAATAGAAATACCTTTTGCTTCTCCAACTCTTCTTGTACACTCTCTCAATTGTAAGCTTTCAAGTTTTGCCATACTTTGGTTTAGGAAGTTTTCAAATCTTTCAAATTTACGGTTTTCCTCAATTAAAACTGTTTTTTAAATTTTCATTCACAGTCTTTGAACTTTAGTTCTCTGTTTTTTTTTCCCTGTTTTCCTTGTTCATGCTCTTTAATGCGATTTTTTAACTCTTTTGACTACTAAACTAGCTTTCTTTCCAGGAATAAGTGCTTGTTTAAAGCCTAAAGCTTTTTTAGCTTTTCCAGCTTTGCATCCTTAGAATTTTACGCTAGAATTTTATTCAAATTAATTATTAAATTTTACTGAAAGAAGCATACCTATATGTTTATATGAATACAATTAAGTACCTGCCATCCGATATTGATCTGTTCTCTTGTTGACAAAAATGCCGCTTCCAGCTCATTCATCGCGTTTTCTACTTTACTATTACGAGAAAATAACAAACAAATTAAATTTATGGAAAGGGTAGTGATATTATGTACACATACTTACCGAAATACGACTATCACCACTTGATGGCATCGCGTTGGATTTCTGTAAAAGTAATATAACTTTTTTCATTACATTTGTATAAAAAATTATTACAATTAACAATCGCTAGTGTGTATGCGGGTACACGTGCAACTGTTTGTGGCCGGATGTCTTACCAATGATGACGGGAGGCTCCTTCCTGCGACTGAAGCCGTCGATGTCGCAACGGCTGCTGGTCCCGCCACCGTGGTCCCGCTCACACTTGTGTGTGGCATAATGCCTCCTCACACTTTTTATTGAATACCTTCTACGTCCATTAAACCCGCAAACACAACAAACCCATTTTATATGATGGGAAGGGTGGTGATTTTTTACATGCTTTGCTAGATCAGAAGATCTGTTGTATATCAGCCGGTTCGCTAATTTTTCACAAAAATGGCACACGAATGGCCTATTGTGGGAACATAAAAATGATTTGTTCCGCCATCGTTAATAAAATTTTATATTCGACACTTGTAAACTGAAATGGCTGTTGGCCAGGCTTGACTGCAATATATACGTAAGTGAGGATGGATCTTCCACGCGATAACGAAAATGAGATGAACAACCACTGTCTGCTACCAGATTGTGGTGAATTTGGGTTACCGTGGAATTCATCAAATAAACTCTTTAATAAGTAGTTTATCATGTTCAATATAACCTACAAATGTAATTAACAAAGTAATAATGTATAATTCACACGTGTTCTTTCTATGGGCTTTGCTATACTATCATGTAATACTATTAAGTGAGACAAAGGTGCGACGCGCCCTTCCAGCAGTTTCGCTCGTATTCATCGTAACGAGCACATAGCAACCGGTGCTACTTACTATCCTACAGAAAACGTAGGTACCTTTCTTATTTCAGTTAGGTTGTGCCGTCTACTACTCCTTTCCTTCGCATCGCACGTTCAAGGCTAGGGGGACTGCAACTTCGCCGGAACCGATTTCCCTGATTTATGGCGTTGTAGCAGGTTTTCCTCTGGACCTCACTTACTTTCTCTAAGTGTTTTTCAGACGTAGGTCTGGATGGGCCCTTAGGAGACCTAGAGTTTACTACGCTTCACGGAAATGCTATTGTGATGCTACATTTTATATGATTCATATCATGTAGTTGGTCACATTCATTATGATTTGGAACTGTATTTTCAATGATTGGAAAATTTATTCATTGATTTCCTTTATTTTCCGGATTATTAATAAATCAAGAGTGATTAAAATTTCAATCTTTTTTATATTTATTGGTGGTAATTTTACATTTTTTCCTCAACATTTTGTAGGATCAATAGTGTAAGCGAAAATACGCTGAATTCGAACGTAACGTGTTTGTCAAATTATCTACCATCTACACCACCAGCATAGTAAACAGGACGAAACGCATTATCGTCATACCTTCGCTNTACAATATATGTATACATGAGGCAGGACGGATTTTCCGTCTCCCTTTCCCGCGATAACGAAAATAAGGTGAACAATCACCGTCTGCTATCAGATTGTGGTGAATTGGGTTACCGTGGAATTCATCAAATAAACTCTTTAATAAGTAATTTATCATATTCAATATAACCTACAATGTAATTAACAAAGTAATAATGTATAGTTCGCACGTGTTTTCTCTATGGGCTTCGCAATACTGGGACAAAGACGCGACGCGCACGGTGGTCCCCTTCCAGCAATTTCGCTCGTATCCATCGTAACGAGCACATAGCAAGCGATGCTACTTACTATGCTACAGAAAACGTAAGTACCTTTCTTATCCCAATAAGGTTGTCGCGAAATTGTGCCGTCTACTACTCCTTTCCTTCGCATCGCACGTTGAAGGCTAGGGGGACTGCAACTTCGCCGGAACCGATTTCCCTGATTTATGGCGTTGTAGCAGGTTTTCCTCTGGACCTCAGTTACTTTCTCCAAGTGTTTTCCAGACGTAGGTCTGAGTGGGCCGTTAGGAAACCTAGAGTTTACTACGCTTCACGGAAATGCTATTGTGATGCTATATTTTATATGATTCATATCATGTAGTTGGTCACATTCATTATGATTTGGAACTGTATTTTCAATGATTGGAAAATTTATTCATTGATTTCCTTTATTTTCCGGATTATTAATAAATCAAGAGTGATTAAAATTTCAATCTTTTTTATATTTATTGGTGGTAATTTTACATTTTTTCCTCAACATTTTGTAGGATCAATAGTGTAAGCGAAAATACGCTGAATTTGAACGTAACGTGTTTGTCAAATTATCTACCATCTATACCACCAGCATAGTAAACAGGACGAAACGCATTATCGTCATACCTTCGCTGCAACAAAGAGTTCTGGGCTCTTTCCCAGAACTTGCCCATCCCACACTAGGCCATCCTATAGCAATATCTGTTCTAAGATATCCACTGATTGCTTTCCTATGCGCTGATCACTTTTCAGAGTCCTAGAAGGAACAGGTTTCTGATGATCACTATTGTGCACTTTCTGCGGAACTTCTCGACTAACTTTTCATTTTCATTTCCCAGTAATTTGTTTTCTCTTTTTTCTTTCCGTACTTCTGCTTCGTATTCTTTCCAGCGAATTTTGAGTTCTTGGATGTCGTTCTTTATAATGCATTCCTCTCACGAATAATTGGTTGCTTAAATTACAAAGTTCTTGCAGCTTTTCCAGCATAGCATCCGAGCGCTAAAATTTTCTTCCAAATAATTATTGTACGGAAGGAAGTATACCCTTGTATGAATATATGAATTTATCTGCCATCTGATATTATTCTGTTATCTTACTGATGGTAATTCTTTTTCAAAATTGTTCATCGCATCTTCTAATAAATGTGTTTGGTGAGATCAGATGATCTCTGATACACCACCTTTTCCCTCGCCGAGCGCAGGTTTCCGCGCACAGCGGGCAGGCGAACGCCTCCCGATGTGGAAACTTCAATGTTATTTGATGGCCCATTTCTCTGAGAAATACAAAATGCTCTTTATCTAAAGAAACTTTACTGAAATGGCTGTTAGCCGTGCTTACAATATATGTATACATGAGGCAGGACGGATTTTCCGTCTCCCTTTCCCGCGATAACGAAAATAAGGTGAACAATCACCGTCTGCTATCAGATTGTGGTGAATTGGGTTACCGTGGAATTCATCAAATAAACTCTTTAATAAGTAGTTTATCATATTCAATATAACCTACAATGTAATTAACAAAGTAATAATGTATAGTTCGCACGTGTTTTCTGTATGGGCTTTGCAATACTGGGACAAAGACGCGACGCGCACGGTGTCCCCTTCCAGCAATTTCGCTCGTATCCATCGTAACGAGCACATAGCAAGCGATGCTACTTACTGTCCTACAGAAAATGTGAGTACCTTTCTTATCCCAATTAGGTTGTCACGAAATTGTGCCGCCTACTACTCCTTGCCTTCGTAACGCGCTTTCTCCATGAGTGGGACTGCAGCTTCGCCGGGACCGATTTCCTTGATTTATGGCGTTGTAGCAGGGATTCCTCTGGACCTCACTTACTTTCTGTAAGTGTTTTCCAGTCGTAGGTCTGGGTGGGCCCTTAGGAATCCTAGAGTTTACGACGCTTCGCGGAAATGCTATGTGCCCGAATTACTAAAACTTCCACTACTATTACTAAACATTACTAAAACGTCTGGTCTCTACACCCTGATAACTGAACTTGGCCTTTACAATTCAATAGTGCAGTCACAATATATATTTGTATAATTGTTACAATATATGTTGTATATACATAATGAAACGTTATATTTCAAATTAATATCACGTGTCCATCGCCGTGTTTAAATCTTTGAATGCCGCGTCTCATGTAGGTCGGACTTTGTTAAACACGTCTCGTAGCTGCTTCACCATATGCATTCACGCCTGTTTCATGTTGTTCCCATTATTCGTTTTACTCTCCGCGTAAAATTCGGCGGGTAAACGTATCGTTTGACCGTATTATTAATTCCGCGAAGGTTGCTTGCAGATCTTCGCGATGTACTGCTCTTATGCCAAGGAGGACCGTTGGGAAGATTTCAGTCCAACGATCGTTGACGTGACACTTAAACGCGACCTTTAATTGACGGTGGAACTGTTCCACCATACCGTTCGCGTTGTGCGTAAATGTGTCCCGAGCATTACGCTGATTTGATCCGCTGGTCGGTCGTGACGCGCGCAAACGTGCCGAATCGAGATATCCATCCATCAATGAAAATTTTCGCGACCGTGAAAGGTTTGGGTCAACGCGTGTACCTGTCTACGCAAGTCAGGCAATATCTTTTCCCTTCTGAACTCGATAGCGAACCCACTAGATCGATATGCACATGCTCGAATCTAGTGGACGGCGGCAAAAAGTTCGCGGTAGGACTTATTACGTGCCTGCTTACATTTGCTCTCTGACACTGTACACAGCTTTGTGCCCATTTTCGACAACCGCGGTTGATCGACAGCCAGACGAAACGTTGCTTAACTAGCCTGACTGTTGTCCAATTTACTCCAGGATGCGCTATGCCATGTACTGATATAAACTTTGTCTGTGGTATGCAGGTGTTACAAACGGTCGATATATCGCAGTACACGACGGTGTCGCTGCCTACGGGTTTGATCTTCTTTAATTGCAACGAACCAGACGCGGTGATGAGTAGCTTTAATTCCTTATCTTGTGACTAGGCTAGTCGTTCGTAGTCTAGAGAGTTGTTTTGGAGTTGGATTGGTATGATATCTAATACTATCGTCAGATGTGCGATTTGATTGTACGATGTTGATAATCTGACAAACTTGTATTGGATGACTGGGGAATGTAGATTGTTGTATGTCGATGGGTTGCTACGAAACTTTTGGGTGCATTACGTGTTACGAAAAAACATTAACTGCCTTTTTTTTTTAATTAGTCAGGATGATTAGTTTTGTCTGCAGTAGCTTGGGCTTGGAGTGCCCTTTAATTTGATAGAATAAGATTATCTTCTTAAAAGTAGCATAAAGGAATTTAAGGGAACAAATCAGAACTTAATGGTCGAAAAAAATAAACTAACTTTTGAACTTGGTTTGACAAAAGAAGATCTGAAAAATATGAATAATTTATTAAATGCGGCTCAAAAAAGATATCTGTTCTGATGAAGCTACAAAACATTATATAGAAAAGTTAAAATCTCAATTGTCTACTAAGGAGGAACAAATTAAGGTATCTATTACACTTGAGGTAAGTTTTTAAAATTTTTTTATAATCTAATCTAATCTATTGAATGTATCTACTGTATTTTGTGTATTGTTTGTTTGTTTAGAGTACAACAGCGATCACGCCACCAGATCTCGTACTAAGCTTTCATATTTTGCCACCATCTCGTCTCTATTCTTCTTAAATTCTTCAATTTCACGCTCTTTCTCTCTTAGAATATGTTTTAACCTTTCATTCTATGTTTTTGTTTCTCAAGCACAAAGCTGTAATATTTTTTCTTTTTCTTTGTGCTCTTTATTGCATATTTTTAAGTGTTCAATAAACTTTTTTCAAGCATTTCTTTCGTGACTGTATTCTTATACAATTCATAAGGCTGCTGCAACTTTACAATCTCAGCATCCTTACATGCTTCCAAGTCAGTCATCGCGTTTTCTAGTTCAGTATTACAGATCTTACTACTAGGATAATAATAAGCCCGAATATAATAAAATATTTATTATATTTTTATTTAATTTGATTTATATGTCATTAATTACCATTAGCCGGCCAGCCATTTCATTTTAAGAATTTCTCATGAATTTTGTATTTGATTTAGGCCAGAGTTTTTTATTTCGTATTCCCGTAGTTCAACATTTCGTGTTAAACGTGCGATTACAGCGCCCCAACGGTGAAATACGCAATATGCGGTTTTCGAATTGATATTTCTCACAATCGATTTTAAAATAGGAATAATGGCAGAAGGAAACACATCGCGTCAGAAAAATCACTCAGATAAAAGTATCATTCAGAAATTCTTCTGTATCATTCAGATAAACATTTAAATCAATAGTTATTGGATTTGTGCTTGTGTTGTGTATTTTTAAGATGGAACGTGCAGATGGAACGGCTTCAACTCAAGGTAAGAGTTAACCAAATAGTCGTTACATGTAATATTCAACAATTAAAGAAATGATAGCATATAAATATTTAAACATATTATACTAAAAGTTTTGTTCTATTATTTAAGAACTTGCATAATTTTTTTGCTAAATAACTATTTATTATGCATCCAGACATTAAAATAATGATAATAATTATTGTATATTTAACGTAATTCTTTCTATTCTTTGTTACGTAACGAGCAAATAAAAGTTAAAAAATAAATCTTCTGTCATCTTTGTATCAAAGATAAATTTTCAACTTTTGACTTATTGAGTCTAATTTAAATCCAATCACTAGAGTTTCTTGCTTTCTATTTTCATAATTTTGAGTAAAGGTGCAAGAATTTAATTCAATTAACAAAATATAATTATCAGATAACATCCTGACAGTAATCTAATATTTTTTTGTGTATGTAATATGTCTTCATTGCAGATCTTTTTATTTCATCTTTTTATTTAAATTATAATACTAATCCAATATATAAGTTCATTAATGTCGGTAAGTCAGATCCCCGGCCGCGAAAACCCATAAGGTGCTAGGTCTATTCTACCTTATCTGTTGCTTAAATTCTATCTTATCACATATTGATAAGGGTAACATTATCAAAAGAGTTCTACCTTACGTACAATTGGTTATACAGCTTTTAAGAAAAAATTCAATAATTTAAGTAAAAACACAATCACAAACGATAATCGTACCTTGTTTGTGATATGAATATTATTTTTCCTTGCAATATTGATTATTTAGACGTTCACCTGTGAAATACAAAAATGTTCACACTTTATTTAAATACTTGGAGACTATAAACAATTCCTCGAAACAATTTACAAATTAAACACAATTTAATTTAGATTGATCGATTTTAAAGTAAGAGTTAACAAGAAAAAAGGAAGTAGGTTGTGACAATGTATGTATATAAAGAGAAACCAGTGATGACTGGCGAAAGGTGTCCATTCATCTTATGCCAACAAACACCATCGACAACTACTGTCAGTCGAGCAAAAGATGACCAAATTTTTCCAAAATATTCTCATTTCAAGCAAAATCGTTTTATATTGTTCGCGTGATCGATTCCCACATCCCTGAAATATACCAAAGGAACGTCTTACACTCGACACATATTTCTCAACAATCCAAACGTTTTATATCAAAGAAATATAGATATAAAAAATAACAATTTCATACATTTTTTTTTAAACGCAAAATTCCCACAATTTCATTGATCTTAAACTACACAAATACGAATGCTAATTTGTTGAACAGCGTAGATTATACTTTTTTGTTACATTTGCTACTTCTAGCATACTGTTTAAATGAAGTGACTTTTTGTCACACGGTTTGATTGTCCGATAAAACATTGGAAAACGCTTGAAGGAAGATGCGTAAATTCGCACAACTAACGCGACGATGCACCATGTCCGGAGTATTTCAATTTCGATATGCGTGCTGAATGAAGCACTTTTTATTGCGACTTTTATCGGATTTCTCTTTCGATTTAACCGCGTATCGTAAACCGGGATCAAATTCAAACTGAGGGAATGTCGTAGTCTTTGTTCATCGAGAGTATCCACACGATATTCAGACATATTTTTTTAAATTTCCACACGAGTAATAGCCATGTCAATCAAAGGTTGAAGTTGAACAAGAAGAACGCGTCTCATGTGATCGGATAAAGTAAAACACGTGTAACACAATTGAGTCAAAATTTGAAACAAAAGAAACACACACACACACACACATATATACAAAAAGAAAAACGTGATTCACAAAGTGAAAGAGATGCATTCTGTTTTTAGAAATTTCAATTCTTCAAAGATACACGTGCACAGAAATAAACGTTCTTGATTTATTTGCAAAGTAATAACGTTGGGCAACTTTGTAGCCAAATAAAGGAACTTCAACGGTTTGCAAGTGCGCGAACTTCCAGAAAGAAACGAAATAAAATATCTCTCCACGTGAACGTCGACGGATAAAATTTATTTAAACCTTCGAGTTTTATTAAACCATGAATACCATAAAAGAAAAAAAAAAAAAGAAGAACGTGATACTCATTCCTTCGTCAGAGAAAACATGTCAAAGAAATGAGGTACATGGTAACAAATAAACGTACCGAAAACACACTGAAACCCAAAGCAAGCTCTTTTGATGGATTGCCACGCGAGATTGATCTATTCCATCCACGGAGGGTCCGTCAAAATAAATGGAAAAGAAATTACAAGATTTAAATGAAAAACTTTCAAGGATACCAGCGAAAATCGATTCGTCGAAAGTAATTTCTATTTCGTGCTCCTTTCGAAGTCCTTTCGAACATCTAGTATTTTTTTATATTTGAGAGACTTGGAGAAAGAGCGATACAAATGAGATGAATGAACCTACACTTACAGTGATATAGAAATTATATATCGGACATATGGTGAGATTTTCGAAGAAAAAAGTAGATAACGAATGGAAAAGATACGGTACACTTCTACTTATCACTCTGAAAGGATGATAAACTTAGAAATTTATACCAAAATCTTCTAAATAAATACAGTTATGTTTCATACTTTTATCCCCTTTTTGAAAAAAATGTAGTTACCTGATTTCCCTGGAAAATTTTTCATTGCAAAATTGGACCACGTATTTTTCTTTTCTTTTAAATTAATTAAATTCGAAAATAATACACAGAATACACACAATACATGCCAGAGTATACTACTTATTGTACTAGATGGAACGTAATAGATGGAACGGATTTCTACTTATTTCTACTCATTTTTTTCTAATTGCGCTCACGAAAATGTGAATTTGAATGAAAATCTTAAATGCCTAAATTACTTGTTCCTCGTTCACTTCTAATTATTCTCTCCCCGTCGATTCTCTTACGTCGAGAATTATGGAAATCTATTAAGAAGAAAGTCGATAAATTGCAACAGTGCTGTCGATAGTCAGAAATGAACGAGAGGAACGAAACACGACAGCGTGGCTGCGTCGTCTTTTGATGGATCGTCTGATTGGCGATCCAGTCGATCAGATGAAGAGTGAAAAAGGCCGCCAAGGCTAACTCTGAAGGGGGGGGGGGGGAGGAAGATAGAAAGAGAAGGCGTGCACTTTGAAACGCCTGTCTCCGGGGGGGTTACAGGTGGTTGCTCCTGGAAGAAAGAGCCGAGAGAAAGGAACACGTCGAAGGAGGTGGATGAATGAAAACGACGGTGAAAAGTAGGGACGGATAGGAAATTGTACACTGCGCGCAATTTGATTACGCGAGATTTATTCGGCCTAATTAGAATAATAAAGTGCGGTACGCTCGTACATAAACTCACGGTACGTTTTCTCTCATTGATCGTTTATATTACAACCGAGCGAGTTCCCTGGTGCAAAACGTAAGGGAAATTGCCGTGCAACGTGCGATAGAGATCGAGTAGCGTGATACCAAGTATCTCTCGAACTGCTAATTGCAGAACAATTCTCGAACAATCATCGGCCGATACTCGTGTCAAGCGTCCGCTAAACAACAGCCGTAGTAGATCTGCTCGAATCAATTTGACATCTTATCGACGGGACGCGTGGAACGTGAAATCACGATGCAAGACGATCTAAACGAACCCGCGTGAGCCAAATGCGAGAACGATCGATCAATTAGATGATTAAAACTGACGTTCTCGATCGAACTCGTGGAGATTCGAGAGGAGAGGAAATATTTGATTCATATAAGCTCGATTGATACGAACGTATGCCACTTGGTAGATTCCCTGCTGGATTTAAAAAGAAAAAGAAAAATATGTGCCATCCTTGAGAGAACTGCGAGCAATTTTTTTTAAAAATTAATCACAACGACAACAGGATAGAGAAACATCCATCGAAAGGAGAAGGAAAAAAGACACGGAATGGAAGCAGAGAGGGAAAAAAAATATTTCTTGCCGGTTGAGAGAAATGAAGATACCAGCGAACGGAGGAACGAGACGGCGTGATCGGGCCGACGAATTTGAATTGTGCTGGGCTAGCACGAGGAACCATCCGCCGGGGATGCCGGAGCTTAACCGCGCGCGCCACCCCGTAGATAAGAGCAGCGTTCGATGGTGGGATGCAGAGTGGGTGGGCAGCGAGGGGTGAATCGAGCTTTTGCAAGCTCGTGGCGCCACTTGCGTGGCCTCCCCAACGTCGAAAAGGGGGTGAGAGGTTCGAGGGGTTGGGAGGGGGAGGGGGGAGGGGGGTTGGTTGCAAGCCTCGATTCTAGGCTTCAGTCAGTCGTGCGAGGAGCGAGACTCGCTAGGGTCGAAGGCTCGTTGCGACCACGCTGGTCACAACATCCCGGCAGACTGTTCCCTCGGGACAGGCTCCACCTGTTTATCATTCGGTCGCGTAAACCACCAAGAACAGCACACCGTGTGAAACGAAAACGTGGTGAGAAATGTTGCCAACGTTGTTCAGGAGAGAGAACCGTGGCCCGATCGAACGATACACGAGATAATCGTCGTTGAAAAGGGGTGGTTGAGTGCCGGCAGCCTAACCAGTGATTTCGGCGTGATTAGCAGCTTAATTGATCAGGTGTGGTATATATCGAACACTTAACTGTGATATGCTCTTTCTCTCCCCCTCTCTCTCTCTCTCTCTCTCTCTGCCTGTCTCTCTCTGCATGTATGTAATACATGATCTGTTAACTAGCACGAATCCTTCTTCCCGCATCTCTCTCTTTCTCTCTCTCTCTCTCGTTATTTCTTGTTCACGTTGCTCTTCCCCGCTTTCTCTTTTGGTATCGATGGCCTCCTTCTGTGTGTCTTTCTGTAACAATTTTTTCTCTCTTTCTCTGCATCCTCGTCCCTCTCGTTTTACTCGTTGCTCAACCCGTTCAACCCTCTGTCTACACTAGCTACCTTGCCTCCTCTTTTTTACCTCCCTCCCTTCTCTCTGACCTTCCCTATCTTCCGGCCTCTCGGCTGATTAACCGTGAAATGGGGTGATTACAGAACGCGACGACACGCGCACATACGTAAATGCGCATACATTGTAACGGCAGCGGGCGGAAAGAGGGGGAGGGAGTGCAACGTGACCTCGTGGCGAATATTCTTCTTTTCGTGCGCGAGTCGGTCGGTAAGAGTGCCCCCGATGAGGGTTGCTGTTCCTCTCTCGTTTTTTTTTTTTTTCTTCGTCTTCTTCTTTCTCGCCAGTGGGACGACACTTCGGGATGACTCTCCGCTCGGGTCACTACTTCTATCGAGTGATCAAGTTTTTCTCCCCTTTTTTTTTTCTGCTTTCTTTAACACGATACTCACACTCGTATGAATATTCCACGGACAAAGTTACACGTCGTTGTTGCAACTTTCAGTGCAAGTTCCCTTTTTTATATTGAAAACTTCGTTCGCGTTGCTTGTTCGAGTGAATTTTCCCGACCTATCGTTGCGCGCACAGAGTACTTTCTTTTTTTTTTTTTCTTCTTCTTCTTTATTCCTTTTCGACGATGAAGACGCGCGGATGTCTAACAGATGTTCGCGCGTCTCGAAAACTCGGCGAAAGACGTTGAGCGTCTCTGAATTTTCGTAGATACGCGGAGATGCAGTTCAAATGACGAGAACTGCACGAGAGACTCTAAATTTAGATGAAAGTTAGAGGAATTTCCAAGAAAAAAAATTGTACCCTGTCATGCGAGAATCGAGTATAACTGCCTCCCAGGCGCATGAAGGCCGTTGTGAACGTAACGATTCCTAAAAGTGAAGTTCAAGGTAAACATTAATAAGGTTAACGTATGTATTCGTTCGGTACTTGAAGATAACGATACGCTTCGAGACGGAAGATTTTTCCCGCACTTCAAGTGCTTTCTCTACATTATGAACGTTGCTGTATATGCAAATGAAAAGTTGACGTTGCACAAAAAAAAGTCACTGACATAATTGTTCCACCATGTGACAATTATTTCAACTTAATGAAACGTGCCAAAGTATACATAAAATTCGCGTGATTAATTAATTCGCGCAATGATTTCCCTCAAGAACGAGTGATAAATAAAAAGAATGAAGATTTTACAATGATCGTACGAAAATAACAATCAGCAAATAATAAAGTTTAGAATCGAAATTTATACGTAACTGAGTAAAACCAAGTGAAAGAAGGGGCAGGCATATTGAATAGAATTTACTCTTCGTTCGGTAGGCCGCGTTCTTAATCAACCCTTTTCCCAGATTTCTTCCATCTTGGTAGTTTCATTTCCATCTTGGCACCGTTCAAAATCTCTTCTATCTCGATCAATGAACTTGGTAACCGAGATCCGAAAGGTAAGCACACGTCTTGCGGAATAGCGGAGTTTACGGCCCAGTCAGAGCGAATAGGATCGATATTTAAGGGGGAAAAAAGTAGGAGCGGACGCGTGAATTTCTGGTTTTAAAGCAGACATGTATATCACGCTTTGTCTCTTTCTTTCTTTCTTTCTTTCTCCTTTTTTCCTTTCTTTTCCAATGACGACGAAGCGAAGGGTATACTTCACCTTCAAATTAAATTCGGAGCGTTCGTTTCGAGGATTGATCCCGAACATTCTGCTCGCGAGGCATATTTTACTCGTCGAAACACGCTGGTGCGAGCGAAAGCGTTGGAATTCGCTGTTTACACCTCTTTTGCCATTCGTTTCGTCAGAAAGTCAAAGCATCCATTGAATAAAGAAAATGCATGCCGCAAGCGCGGTTTTGACGAAACTTGAATAAACAAATCTACAGAGTGCGTGTGCACGAAATTTATTAAAACATAAAATTTCCAAGCAAATATTTACTCAACTCTTACGCAAATATACATACACGCGGCTGAATATTTCTTTGAGCCAATCATTTTTTTTCACGTACGAATTTCAATCGTGTTGCAATATTTTGTTGCAATCGCAATTCTTGGAATTAATCGCTCTCGTACCACCACGTAGTATAAAACTGACCTACTATTTAAAATTATCCCTTGTCTCTTCGGCCAGCGGCCATTACTTAAAGCGACACAATTGCGACTTAAGGAGCGTCATATAGAACGTGCATACGTATATCTCACATACGTTTCCAAAATTTCCTCTTTCCTTTTTAAAGCGTTAAAGTGAAACGTAAATCTGAAACGATGGAACCGCGATTTAGAAAACATTATTCTCTACACCAATTCTACGAAACAAACACGTGCATGTGCAAAAGAAACGTTCTCAAAATTCTCTCTACTCTTAATCCTCTGTAACACGTGGAACGCTATGTGATTATTGAACTGCGAGTGTTTGTAATGTTATATTTTTATAAATTAAAGAGATCGGTCCTGAATGAAAGTTTGTTTCGTCTGGAACTTGTTAAAAATTATAACAAACGCTCTGCTTTGGATATTTCACATATTTTCGTATATTACGTGCATGTTGTAGATCCTCGAAATCCTTAAAATTCTCTCGTCCGCTATCCGCCAATTATTAATTCTCAGATTTTAAATTGTAGATTTAACAACTATTCCAAAGAGAAAATAAATGAAAGTAAATAGCTGAATATTTAACAAAGTTAACAAAGTTCACGATTTCCTCCTGTTGCAAACTAGCAAAATTGATTCCAGTTACAAAGAGTTCAATCACCATCGACAACATACGAGACTCGCGTGATTACAAGTCGTCTGGGCCAGTCATCGACGAGTAACACGTCGCATCCGGACACGGCATTAGCCGTACGCAGCTCGTAATAACGTTTGTTCGAATTAAAGCTCGATTTAAATGCAAAACAACCGGCGAACATAGACGACGGGGTGATGAACGCCGCGCGGTATTTCTAGTGCGCCGATTAAATTTCAAGCCCGATCGGGCGTGGCATAAAGCCGATTCGTGATTTGAAAACCACTTTTTGTTTTCGCCTGTCTGCCCCGTGTACACTCGTCAGATGGATCGGCTGAACGTTTGAGGCTCAAGGGTCGTTTGAACTCGATATCTCGTCAGCACGAGTACGTCGCTGTCGAGCCACGACCTAAATGATTTTAAAAAGAAGAAAATCCGCCTCGTCCCTCCCGATGGGAGAGAAAGAGAGAGAGAGAGAGATCAGCGTATGACGTCTCGCGCAGCTGGTTCACGTGCACGAGCAATTCACAAAAGAAGAGAAATGCAAGGCCGCGCCTCGTGCCGTCCTGGAAATTGCGAAATATCGACGAAAAAAAACACAACCCGGCCTTCGTCCTACGCTCCATGCGAATTTTCCCTTCGCCCGGCCGTCGTCTCTAATTGTTTGATTAACACAATCGATGCTTCCGCGTACCAATCGTGCGTTTCGCCGCGCCACCCGAAAGTGAATGTGGAAGGGGATGGAGGAGAGGATTCAAGGATATTTCCACATCGCGTTTCAACGATTTTCACGCGCCGTTGATCAGGTTCAACATACATCCGAGTATACAAACAGGGAGATTAAAATCTGATTTTAAACGAGTGTATAATATAAATATCGCTGGCAGTTGCCGGGATTGATAAAAATGTGACCGACGAAGACCTACGGGATGTGAATTACGTTGTGAATACAAATCAAACAGGCTGTCATTTATTTTGATATATTGATAAAATACAACACCGGGAGTGGGATAAATTTTTTATTACGAGTCACGGGGAGGTGTTAACCCTTTTGGATGACGAGCGAACTCGTCGTTAGAAAATTTCCCAGACGTTCACCAGGAGATCCAGAATCTGAAACTGAAAAGTTCTACACGCTCGTTTTACACGGTGATGTTGGCCCGTCGTTAATCCGATTAAAGGGTTCAGCATCCAAATACGAATGAAATCCGATCGTGAAATTCGACGAATTCGCAGAGGGACTAGAAGGTACTTCTAACAAACATCTCTGCGAGCATCGAAAGAGAAAAGGGTGAACGTTACCCCGATAGAGAATGATTGCTTTCGGCAAACGCTTTTCCCCTGAAGCGTGATACGTCGATAAAAGAAAGCAAGGAAAGAAAAAGAGAGAGAGAGACAGAGAGGGAGAGGGAGAGAAATAAGTAAGAACAACGAAAGAGCGGAAAGAACATAAAAGTTGTGATTCCCGCACGAAAATATATCTGTGACGAATGTGTCGAGCACACATAGTACAAAGCAGCGCAAACGATATTATCCGTACACCCTTTGTTAAGCCAGCTGCGCCCGTTTCGTGCATACACGTATAACTTCGTATACGTGAGTACAGCTGGTACAAGGTTGCACACCTAAAACGTGCTGCGCGTCACAAGCTCCCGATCTGCCACACTACGTTTTAATTGTACATCTCTTTCCTGTACGTACACACACACACGTATGTATTTTTTTTTAATGCATTTGACATATAAACAACGTAGACGTGTGGACGTCGGGACTGAGTGGCGGTGCTTGAAGAATTGTTTCACGATCAACTTCATCACGATCCCGAAGCATCCACGTGATACGTGACCTACACTCGAATCGATGACGAACTTAAAACTTCAAATCCTGGATTTCACCCGCGATCCAAGCGGATTCAACCTTCGCGAACTTTGATCTGTTAGTCCGTCATGAATATCCACGTGCATTATTATCGTCTCAAGGATACACTGTTGTGTAAATCAAAAATTAATACGCTTTAGAGAACGTTAGCTTCGTCGACGTTGCGACTGTTTAACGGAGCATTTCAGTTTTCTTCTTCTTCTTCTTCTATTTTTTCTTTAATGTCACATCGACAGCGAGGTCATTAGCGCCGACGTTGCCATTAGTTTATGTTTTTGAGGCATTTTAGTACTCTTTGTATGTCATTTTGAGAAGTCAGATTTACGTTTATGTTGCGTTTGTCCGTATTTCTCTCTTTGGATTTCTGTGGTGTGGCATTCGTGCAGTATGTGGGTTATTGTTAGTGGATGGTTATTGCAATGAGTGCAGGTGGGTGGTGAAGTAGTTTGTAGGTGAAGTCAGTTTTCTGTTTTGGGTAGAAAGGCGAGACTTTTTCTTTTTTAAAGAGAAGATTATGACAAGTGCGTCGGGTGGAAAAGTAGGTTATCAAATTCAATGTCAGCCAAGCCTTAAAAGATTCGTAATTAGATGGAAGCGCGGAAGCCAAGGAAGTGGTTCGCCTACCAAATTAGCGATCTCTCGTCAAAAAAAAAAAAAAAAGGAAAAGGAAAAGGAAAAAAAGAAAAGAACGCGCTCGTTGCAATGGTACAATGCGAACTCGAATTCTCGATAATTCGATTTCGACTCGCGGGAAAAGTAATAACGCCGCCACTAGCCACTCTCGCTTAATTTGGTTCACTCTTCGCGGCTTTTAAACGCGAACTTGCAGGAATAATGCCTTCGAGGCGGGAAGGAGGTTCGGGGACGCGTCGAACTTTTAAATAAAAGCGGCAGGAACTTGCCGGGTGCCAATATGCGGAAAATTTTAATAACCCAAACGGTAAGATCCTGGTAATATCGACGTTATAGACGTACGGACAAGTAAAGCCGCCGATATTTTCCGAAGCGTGCGGGGAATTTTCATTTCTGGGAAACGAGCTGCTGCTGTTTTATTTTACTTTATATTTTTCGTCTTTGTCTCTTTTATTTTCGAACTCCTCTCCCTCACTTCTTTTTCGACGAACGCTGCCCACCTGCTGCTAATCAATATAATACCTCGCAGCGCTGGCACGTGCAGAAAAATTCATACAAATTCACGCCCGCCACTATTTGCGCGCGTATTGTTTGCAACAATCGATCGTATCTTTCCCGCATGAAAATCGCAGACCGGTATCGTCCGATCTTCGTTTTGTTGTCCCTCAACGAGTGAAATGGAGAAGAAAGAAAAAAAAAAAAAAAAAGAAGGAAACGTAGGTACGAATTTTACACGTAACCAAGATATATAAATCTTGCATAGATCAAAGCGAAAAAAGTTATACACCGTGGAAACAGAGACTGCAAATAACTAAGGTCACGAAATGGCATTTCTGAGTACACGTGGATTTCCGTTTAAACGCACTACGTTCCATTGAAAGTCAAAAAACACTTTTCTACGTGCATGGTATTTGTACAACACTGCCATTTCAGTTGGCACGTGACGCAACTGTTTGCCCACGCTGCAGGTTACAGTGTAACACTTGTAACCTCTTGCAAAAAAAAGAAAAAAAAAAATGGAATAGAAAAAAAGAACCTGTCGTCTGTGTTTGTTCTTTAAAAAGGAGCGATGAGAGAGAAAAGAAGATAAGATTGAGAAAAAGAGCAAGAAATTAAGAATTTTCATCACTGCCCCCAGCAAGATAGAATTATAACGTGGCTTTGGTATCAAACTACGATAAATATATTCAACAATTACTTTGAATAAACGTATGTCACATAATACATCGCAAATCGCAATGCACTCTCTGCAACGTTATATCGAATGAAATTATAATAAATATATTGAAATATCTAACTGAAAATTAAATTCTACTACTGTTCTGTACATATATTTTTTCCATCTTCACCGTCTAATCTAAAATCCATTTGAAAACCAGACGAAACATTCTCAACCTGCAATACATTCAATCCGATTTCAACCACCCTGACATTCGCGCCGTTCATACACCTCTGAACATTACACCTCATACTCTTCATTCGAAACTTCCTTGTTCGCCAAATAAATTCGCATTTTACTTTTCACACGCACATACATACATACATCGAGCAAAATTGGAAGCGTTTAGCGGTTAAAAGGCGGAAGATTAAAAAAAAAAACGTTAGAAAGAACGTTATCATCGCGAGAGAACGAGAGGGAGAGAGAAGCTATTTCCACGAGCATGAATTGCTCGTTAAACGCTGATGCAGTGCATGTATCATAGCCTGGTGTATGCATTTCCTATGCATATGGTGCACGTGTGACACACATACGCCGGCGTTAATGGCCGTCGTCCATTCGTTTACGAAAGTAGAATCAGGAAACGTCCGATATCGTTGCCGAGCATGCAGAGAGATCGAGTGTTTACTAAATGCCAGATACACGGCCTCAATCACCTGCTAGTCCAGAAACGTCTACTGTCGAACGTAAATCCGCATTTCCCAGGGACTATAAGCGATATCGAGCCAAGCTACCTTCCCGCGGTAAACTTGGCCTAGTAACTTGGCACAGTAATTCGTACAACGTTTCTCTTTCCATCGTATCCACCTGGAAAATTAAACGACGTGCAAATAATAGATGTGTAAAAATCCGCGGCAATCTCGGAGTTTACAGAGGCTCTGTTTCGATCGTGTATCGCTACGTTTGGTATTCAAATGAAATCGGGATTTGCTTTCGTTCGACGAACAAACATCTCGATTGTAAATTTGTTCGATTTGTTGCACCTTTTTTTGTTTTGAGATTATTTTCTAGTATTTCGTAGTAAAATACGTTTATCTCGGTAAAGAACGTGTAGGATTTATCGGATTGGATTAAGGAACCAGATAATTTGCTAGAAACCACGTGTATCTAAGGTTAAAATGACTTAAGATCTCGTCAAAGAATATTCGTTCAATTTTCTTAAACGAAGAAAAGTACGATGAAAATTACATGAGAAAACACGATTGAAGACAATTTCACGACGTGCAAAATTACCATTAAGAAAATATCCGTAACAATTTCGTTCCGAGAATTTTCCATTCTTGGAATTGATAACTCCTACAAATTAGTTCGTCGCGTGAAAAATTCCTGAAATCATATGTACATACCATTAAAAAGTTTTATGTGAAGAGAAGGACATTTCATATTCACCAATCTAATATCGAACTTAGAGAGAAAGAGAGAGAGAGAGAGAGTTCTTTGACGGTATAAGAAACTTCACTGATTAGAATCAGAAAGATGCGACGGTGTGATCGACTGATTCTTTTCCCTCGTAAAGAAGAAGTTCGCCTTTTATTGCATACTCGTTCGTGAATACTGATTAGAATATTACCACCCCGTGAAAGTAGTTTCCCCGTCAAAAGGTGGGTGTTTCCCTCCGCAGCGGGAAAATTACACATTCCTGATTATTATTCTTGTTGCGTGCCTATCGTCCAACCGTGTCCGATGGAATCGTTAACTACCGACTCTCGAAAAGTCATAAAACAACGGTTGCGTTCAAAGAGGGGGGCGAGTAAATCAAAGTCCAAGTGCAAGTTGGACGTTCCACGTGTTTACAACGCTGCGTCAGCCGCCGTAGTTGCGAAGAAAATCGATCGAGATTCGGGATAACTTTTATTGCGCTCCACTTTGTTCCCCGGCTGTCACAAGGGAAGAACGTGAATAACCAGCTTGCACGAAACTGCCGGGAGCTTCACTTCCGTGAACTTTCGTGAACTTAACGGGGGTACGCGAACATTGTTCATCCTGTTTCGTAGCCCCACCGGGTATTAACCCATTAACACCTCCGGCCTGCATTAACTTCGGTTGCCAAGTATAATTGGCATCATATATATCGTAGTCCGTTTCATCCGTTCACTGCATCGGGCAAGCAGAAATTTAGTGCATCGATTAACCGACCAATTACCACACTGATGATCTTACATTGTACCATAGGGGGAAACGACGGATGGTCATTGCGTTTCGTTTAACGAAATGACGAATAAATTCTAACTAATATATACAACGGCTTACGAAAATGTCTGAACGCTCATCGTAAAAGTTTGTAGCACCCTTTGGGTTTTGAACGAAAAACTTCTTTTCTGTGAAAAAGGATATTTCTGATCTTTAAATATAATTAATTGAAATGAAAAGAAAGTTACAAAGAAATAATGTTATAGATAAAATATTCATTTGCTAGAAGTTTTACATGCTTCAAATTTTTGAGCAGGATGTATATAAAATTTTTATAAATGTTTGACGCGTTCGTCGAAAAGTTAACTCTTCGTATAGAATATTATAAAGATTTCTTTCCGTAGGTATAAGTTTCACTAGATTTTTTAAAATTTTGGAACCGTAAAAATATTATTCTTGATGAGAAATGAATATGAGAGTGATTGAAAGATACGTTTGCTAAAAAAAAAAAAAAAAGGAGAAGAAAGTGTAAAATAATGCTCATTTACGTAAGTAATATCGACCAGACGAAAACTCCGCAAATTTAATTCAAATTTTTCCAAATCAACTTCCCAGCGAGGTTAATCTTATATTCAAATGAGAACCACTTCGTGGATTCCTCGAACTCAATTCAGATCAAATCAGATCATAAACGTAAAAGCTTTCAAAGAGATACACACGTGGGTATCTACGCAAGTATATATGTACCTATATGGTTGCTATATAGTCTCATGGTCTAGAAGAATTCTTGATACCATCAAATCTAGTCATATCCACGATTTTGTAAAATAAAATTTCCCTTTAATTCATTTATTAATTCATAACATGTACAAATTCGTACAAGTATAATTGTAACAAACAAGAGATAGTATATCGCGTATAAAAGAGATACTCTTGTATTTAAATATCTCTTCTCTTTTATATTATGCAAGTCTTTTAATAGATTATGTGGTTCAACCGCGGTTCACGAATTTTTATGAAGAAAGACTTTCGAATGAAACTGAAATAATAAACCACGCATTCTTATATTCACTATAAAATATTATAATCACAACGTGATACTATAACAACAAAAA